>NC_135783.1:217361971-217661971 GCF_051106095.1 Pogona vitticeps | reverse complement strand
AGGTACTAAATCCCATGTCTTATGCACTCAGAGATTTTTGAGTATCTTTCTGAGCTTTCAAGATTCTACCTTGGAGGGCTGGTTTGCAAACAGGTGCAACAATCTGTTTGCTTTGTTCTCCCTGAAGGACCGAGAAGCAAGTGGCTGAAGAAGGTGTTGGGATAAGTGATTCACAGGAAGCTTTCCCAGTCACTAGTGCATTGAGCCACTTGGCAAGCACCCACATCAGGGATCACAGGGTAGTGTGACTAAGTAGTAAGTAGATCCTCTCTGTGGGGACCTGGAGTTTGTGACAATGGGTTCAATTGCTGTATGGCTCTAACAGATAGTTTGGATGTTTTTCATCACTCCCTTCTGAAGATGACTTAGCAAGGTGGGGCATGACACCACCTAGCTTAATGCATCACAGACTAAGGCAAAGCACAGATGTCCAAAATATGTAAGTAAAAACTAATTTATGACATTTCATAGCCTCATTCCTGATTATGTGGCATGTCTATAAAGGCAGTGGTTCCCAATCTTTTCTGAACCAGGAGACTGGTTAGGGGGATGGGGTCTGTATGCAGGGGGCAGGGCACCTCCGCACGGGCATGGGTGGGTGGGGTGCAATCATGGGTGGGTGGGGCTCACTTGCATATGGGTGGGACTTGCTCACGGGTGGCATGCAGGTGGGTGGGCCATACATGTGGGTGGGCATGCATGGGGGGAGTGGGAGATCTGTCTTCACAGCCTGGTCCTGCCAAGGTCACAGACCAGCACCGGGCCATAGACCGGGATTTGGGGACCCCTGTATTAAGGCATCTTCAGCCCTTTCAGTTTTCTGGCTTTGTGAAGCATGAGCCAGCATGAGATAGTCTTAAACTGATAGAGTTAAGCACACACATGTTATTGAATTTTGATTTATAAATGTATTTGATTCATGAATACATTAGGTTTTTTTATAAAATTATCTGGAGCAAAAGTAGAATTCAAGTAAAGGACCATATCAAGCATTGTGCAAGGAGAGTTCAGTTCATGACTTCCTTCCCTCTTATTGGTGTCACATGTCCTCCATGCTCCTCCATCTGCTCCAGAGAATCTGCTAAACCTCAGGAGAAGCTTTTCAGATTACGAACAATACTGCAGGAGAAAACAATGCTGCACCAGAACACTCAAATTTAACCTCAAAGGTTTCTCATTTTATTTCTTCATTCGCAGGTTTTCCCCAAGTGAAGTTTTGTTTGAATAGATAGAAAGAATGGCAAGAAGGAAGAGGAAAAAAGTCTGGATCTCCCAATGCACAAATATATCTTCTTTGTTGATGACAGGTGGATCTTTTATTCCATCAAGGCCACAGGATCATTGGGGTGGGTAGATGAGCAGAATTTGGAATAGGGTGGGCTTTTTGACACTCCAATGCCAATTTAAAGTAAACCATCAAGAAAGGTATGACATCTGAAGAAGTTGTTTCTGAATATTTGACATGGGGATAGGTTTTTTTTTAAAAAAATATTTAAGATAAAATGTCAGAAAAACCAGCATTTTAATCAAAAGCCTTATGGAATCAGCACAATTTATATGCCTGTGCATCTGGAATCTAAACAACTTGTCTTGGCACCCTTCCTTGAAAGCAATTCTCAGCAGCGTGTGTGGGAGGTTTATGCATCCCAATTTCTTCAATCATTTAAAGCTTATTATTAACTGAGCTGACATGGCACAGTAAGAATTTATTCTTCTTGCTGGAAACTGCTACATTACAGTCTCAGCATGCCCTTCCCCTGCCACAATCCTAATCAAAAGTGGGGAAATGTTACAGGAAGAAGCATTTGAACACACAGTCTTGACTGATCACATGCTCTGGTATAGTCTAGTTTAAATCAAATTCAAATTCCTCTCCTCTTCCCGTCACGAATTCTGCAACACAAGGCTTGGACCACTGAAGAAACTGAAGGGTTTTTATAACTATGCAGAATAGAGCATGTCCAGCTAAGCAGCAAACTACGGGGCTTGTTTTCATTAGTTCCAGCAGGTTCTAAGTCTTCTAAAGCTTACCAAGGTCAGGGAATTGTGAAAGCAGGAATGACTGAAACAATGGGGGGAAAGACTCAATTTTTATTTCACTTCTTTGGAACTGAAATGCTTCCTGAGGTAACACATTTATTTATCTTTTATCTTTTTTTTTTTTTACTGAAAGCTTAGGTACAGACATAAACCTATGCATTTTCCCCTTAGAATTAAGCCTTACTGTACAGTGGGGCTTAAATCTAAGTAACCTTGGCTAGATTGCTTTGCACCTCAATCTGTGGGTCAGTTACTATTTTGTCACACACACACACACACGCACACGCACACACACACAGAGAGAGAGCAAGTGCTTACATAACCAAAACAGAGCACAAGAAGAGGTCATTTTTGTAAGAGATATTCCAACCATTTTGAAACATTCATAAACTTCCTAAATCTCAAGGCACTCTATGAATTAAGAACATGACCATTTTACTTTACAATTTCAGTTTATTTCAGCAATGAAGTTTCTGGCTACTAGTCCAAGGAAAATGGCAACAATGTACCATTTTCTGTGCCAGTTGTTAACATTTTTAAAATACAAGGAAAGAAGCTACTAGCAAGTTAATGTTTCAGACATGGCTACCTTGTTTTCACTTGCAATGAAATGCTTGGATTTATCCTAGAGAATGAAAAAGACATGTTGGATACATCAATATACTGGACTGCATTTTAAAGTAGCAGTTCACACTTTCAGGAAAGTGTTCTGTCTTCACCAATGAAATATACTTCATACATTGAAATCATTAGGGTTAGTTAGGGTTACAGTTACCATTAGAGTGATCAGGCAACATGTGCCAGCACACTACTTACAACCAAGAAACCAGAGATCTTTCAGATTCCTGAGTTATCAAATACTCTGAACTGTACATGGAGTAAAACAACAACAACACAGAATACAAAAGTTGGGCAAAATTTGCTTGTTTGTTTGTATAATCATAGAATCATAGAAAAGTGAAGTACGAAGCGGCTTACAAAGCTATAAAGCCCAACCCTCTGCTCAATGCAGAAATACAATCAAAGCATATCTGCCAGGTAATTATCTAAGTTTTTCTTGAATGCCTCCAGTGTTGAAGCACTCACCAAGTCCCGAGGTAACTGGTTCCACTGTCGTGCTGCTTTAACAAGAAGATTTTCCTGATATTAAACTGAACTCTGACTTCCTTTAACTTGAGCCCATTGTTGCATGTCCTGCACTCTGGATTAATGGATTTTTTAAAATTTGTGCTTAATCAAATATAATTCCAAGGCGGTTTGTTGCATTAACAGCAAAGTCATTACCATTGCTTCTCAGAAGTAAATTTCACTGACGGATGAATAGAGTACTTGGAAATCTGCTCATAAGTCTGATGTCAGTCCCTGTGAAATGTGAATATCTAAATATATATGTATGATACTGCACTGTTACAGAATATAGTATGAACTACAGTAGAATTAAAAACACATGGCAGCACAACAGACAGTCAAGCTATTACAATTTATTTTATAGGTTCTCTGTGGTTCTTCTACAGCACCCATAGAGTTAAAGAATACCTACTCCAGGAAACTAGGTACAGTACATGGATTCTAGTTTGCAAAAACAAACCTACCCATGCTAAAAATATTTGTGTGAGCTATAACCTGTAACCAGCTGGAAGAGGGCCAAAGCACAGATAGGAATGCCACCATCAATCATGTGCTGCCACGTCAATTCTGACATGCAGTGTCACTTCCCAGAGTTTTCTAGGCACAACATTCTTGGAAGTAGTTTACCAGCCCTTCCTTCTGGTGGCTCTCGAACCAGGCAGCTTGCCAAAGTTCATACGGGCTAGCTCTGGTCCCTAGACACATATTAGGGAACTGAATTTCTAACTCCTTGCTCTGAACCCAGCTGCTCCAACCCACTGAACTATCCAACCAGTTAGATCTACTTACTATCTGAATACATCTATATGTAGTTAGTGGAGATTGAGGACTCCTTAATGAAGACTACAGTTAGACCTGGAGCATACTTATATTTAGGTGGGAGATATGAGTGAATCATTTACAAGTGTAATCAACATACCCATGTATGAACCATACACGTTTTGACACACACAGAGAGAGAGATTACTTACTTACTTTATTTATATCCCCCTTTTCTTTTTTCTTTTCTTTTTTGCAATAAGAGAACACGAAGTGGTGTACAATAATTTTAAATGCATGCAATTTTGTAAAAATTTTAATTAAACAATTAAAATTACATGTAAAAAGCACAATAAACAGATAGAAAGATACTAGGGGTGTGTGGATTCCATCTGATATGATTTGCATCCAAATATTTGCTGTACAAATCAAGACCAAACTGCCTTCAGCTGATTTGGAGGTGGTCTGAACTTTTTTTCTTTTGTTTCTGAAAATATTTCTCTGTTCTTGTATGTTTCTGAATGGGAGCGGGGGATGGAAAAATCCCTGAAAATGTGGAAAGCTAAAGATATGGGATAGCAGATACTATGCAGAGCCTTCAGTTTTGGGACTGTGTTGGACCTTCAGTGGTAGGCAAAGTTTTTACCATCTTTCTTCCTTTTTTCTGCTCTCCTCCAGGAGCTGTGCTCAACGAAAACATATTTTGGGGGGGATGCAAGATGTCACCTTAGTGTCTCAAAGTCTGGCTTGCTCCCATATGTGCCCCTGTTGTCTAGCTACATCAGAACACTACATGTTTCGCATCCCTGTACTCTGGAACATAGCTCCCATAAAAAAGCCTCTTCAAAAATAGAGGCCAGCAACAGGCATTTAAAAATAAAAGACCTAGTCCATAACCCTACTCTGATGCAGTGAAAGCCCACATAAGACAGTACATTTTCCATCTCATATTCTCACACATACTCTGTCTTAGGCGTGATGAAGACTCAGTGTAGCTAATTCAAATAAAAAAGCAAAGAAATACTCAAATGCAGCAAGTCTAAGAAGTGATACACAACTCTCCTCTTGCCATGCCTGAAAGCAAAATGTCTGCTCAGTTAGGTAGATGAAGAATGGAGAGAGCCTGGTGGAGTGTCCAGGGGAAGTTTATGATTTGCATTGGACTTCAGCTATAATCCCCCTTCTGCTTTGGTACTTCCTTCTTTTGCCACAGCAACTGGCAGCAAGATTTTTTTTTTCCTCTCAGATTTCTGCATTTCTAAACACAAAATGCTAGCGCAAATGTATGCTACTTGCAGAGACACCCCAAGTTCAATGGGAACTTCTTGAACTATTTTGTGTCTGCTCCAGTAATCTGTACAAGCATTCCTGCTTTGTCATGTTCTATAGTTTTTACCAGATTTTCTATGGTTAACGTCTTCAGAAAATAAACTGATCTTTATCTTAGTTACCAATGCCTAAAATCTCATTATCTCCTCTAAAAGCACTCATTAATTGTTCTATAACTAAAGGAAACAATTCATGAGAAAGGGGGCATCCCCATCTAGTTTCTCAGCCTAGAGATACCTGTTCTATTATGCCATCATTTATTAGTACCAATGCAGTATTCTCTGAATATAGATGTTCAATTATTTCTTGAAAAATCTATTTATTTATTTATTTATTTATTTATTTATTGTTTGTTTGTTTGTTTGTTTGTTTGTTTGTTTGTTTGTTTGTTTGTTTGTTTAATATCCCGCCTATCTGGTCAAACGAGGACCACCCGTTTTACCAAAACCTAATGCCTTAATGTTCTTTTTCTTTTAAATGCTGGACATTCCATAGACTCTAATGCTTTGAAAATAACTAATGAAATTAAACCTGCTTTAACCATTTATTACATTTAACATTCTCTTAGTCAGGTCAGTCACATACATCTCCCAGACATGAAACCAGTTTGATCTGGTTTAATATACTTAGTAATAAAATTATTCATTCTCTTGGCTAATATTGCTGTGAATATCTTTGCATCTTGATTTATTAGCAAGATAAGTCTATAAGGCTTGGTATCAGTGAGAGTTCTTAATCCTCAATAAAGAACTAACAAATATTTTATCTATTGCTATGTAATTACAAGTATTTTATATACCTTTAAATATGGCGAAATTAATATTTTTCATTAATTGTTAAGAAAGGGGTGAAGATTTAGCAAATAACTCTTCCCCTCCATGAGAAACTTTAGCGGCATCTTGGATATCTAAACAACAGAAAATGGGAAGGGGAGAAAAGCTTTGAATTGTAATATATCTTCACCTTATTTATATCTTATTTTTTTTTGAAGTAGTAAAAGCAGGAGTTCAGAAAACTACTGATGCAATTAAAGAAGAGATCTACAAAGCACTATGACAAATTAAAATCGAATTAAAAACTATGCTCAGAAGTCAAGCAGATCAATAGAATGGTGAAAGTGAATATGAGATAGTTATGTATATGTGAATTTAAGTTTACTGAAATTGATTTTAAAAACCTGATTCAACTGGAAGATAGAGGATGGAGGAAGAATATAAAGCTATGTAGCTTCCCTGAGGGCAGGGCTGAAGATATAGTGAAACTAAGATAAAATTCTACAATTATTTTGAGAGATTGCATAGAATGGGAACAAAATATGGAAGGATGGTCCCCAGAGATATCATGGTCTGGTTTGCAAATTTTTGTAAGAAAGAAATGTTTATGAAAGAGATCAGAGAAAAATCTGGACAGTTGTTTTAGAATGGCACACCAGTCCAAGAGTACTTTGACCTTTGTTATCAAATGGTGGTCTGGAGAAGAAATATGGAACTCCTAACCGCTATTCTGATGAAGAATGGCATAAAATATTTCTGGGAGTACCAAGTTTTCCTGTGAGTTTTCCAGGCTGGAAAAATTTACATGGTCATTAGAGGAAGGTTTAAATTATCTCCATGGATGGGGCCAGATGGATGAACAACAATTGAAACAAGATAGAACTAAATTGGATGAACTGTTGTTCGATTGGTCTATATGGGATAGAGAAATGCAAGGAGAGCAGGAGGGAGCTGAATTAGAAGAATTGACTGGCCCTTCACCTCCTGTATCTCAGAGGAGAAACAACTGAAATTTAAAAAGTGCCCTAGAGGTCAATGGCTAATGAAGATTAAATGTGGAACTACTTGGGATTTTTTTTTCCTTTTAAAGTCTATTTTATTGATACTAAATAAATAAATAAAAATACATGCTATACAAAGGATTCAAGATTTTGGATTATTTGATTGATATAAGACATGTTATAAAGGTCTCAAGAATCCAGAAAGAAGTGGCATCAGAATATTGCTGGGGGAAATATACATATAGAAGAATTAATGAGGACACTAACAATAGGGCTTTATATATTTTCAGTTTTATTAGATAAATAAGATGGGAGTATACAAAGAACTGGCTGATAATAATTTTTTATAGTAACAGGAAGAATTGAAGTGAAGTGGGCCAGAGTACTTAACAAGCCATCGCTTTCAGGAATTTCTCAACTAAGTCCAAATCTTCAGATATTTTTCCACTGTGCTCTCCTAAATTTTCCTGAAGTATAGTTAAGTCTCTCGAGACTAAGGTGGAGCATGAAGCATAAACCTTTCCCTCTAAGGATTTTGGATCATAGGATCTGTTTGGAGTGACCTTGAGAATTTTTTCCTCAACATGTTGAATAGTGAGCTTTCTAGGACTGGCCCAGATATGACAGCTTGAAAAACAGAATCAGAGCTTCTCCAACCTCTAGGGCAGTGGCTCCAAACCTTGGGTCCCCAGATGTTCTTGGATCACAACTCCCAGAAATCCTGGCTGGCATAGTTCATGATGAAGCCTTCTGGGAGTTTTGGTCCAAGGATATCTAGCCATCCAGGGGTGGGAACCGCCATTCTTGGGGTTAATCCAAGGATGGATTAATTGTGTGGGGTTAATTCAGGATGGGCAATTTTCATTGCCAGGTCTATCACTTGCAATTCAGTTTCTTTCATTTCTTTCAGATCAATATCAAGCCTTTTCCTTACATGATTTACAGTCTAGTCAAGAGGACTGGTGTAGTTGTTTGGCTCTTCCTCCCTTCCTTCCTTATTTAAAGACAGTTATGACAAAATTTTAGTTTGTCTGGATCTTTTCACTTGAGGAAGGTTTGATATAGGAGGGAAGAAAGTCAGATTTTTTTTCATATCTATCTTGTAAAAACCATTTCAAAAAGAATAAGTGCCCAGATTTTGACCCAGCTCCAGGAGGCAGTGGAAGACAGGAGGGCCTGGTGTGCTCTGGTCCATGGGATCACGAAGAGTTGGACATGACTTAACAACTAAACAACTAATGTGCCCAGATAAAGCAACAAGATGGTAATTCCAAGACTTCCAGATTTTTACAACTACAGTATCTACCAGAGTTAATGGTGCAGAGGAAATCTCTCTCTCTTTCAATTTCTCTCTCTCCCCCCTCCCCCAATTATACAAATAATGCAAAATAATATAAGATAAAGAACTCCAACTAAAAAAAACCATGCCTTTACTGTGCAGTTAATGCCAAGCATGCCAACAATGGTAACTGGAAGGCAATAAATAATTTGATTTCTTTGCCTTATGACCTTGTGAATGCTTGCCATCATTTTGTTGTTTCCTTTCTTGTTGCAAGTAGCTTTTCACTGTTGATAAGGGGGTAAGGTAGCATAAGTTTTAACATTCCTGCAAAAATAAAGATAAGCTCAATGATGCTCATCTGCTCTCAGTACTATTTTGCCCCACTGTTCTAGTGCAAATAAATAATTGGCAAAAGTTTCTTGTGGAGTTACACCAGTAGAAAGGAAATTGTATTGTTGGGAGTGCTGTTAATTAACATGTCCTTACTTGGATTGTTGTTCCCACCCAAGTAACACAGTTGATACAAAGTGAGGAATCCAAGCAGGAACTAATTAACAGCAATTTGCTGCTACAAGTTACACCATTTCCCTTCTACCACCATAAATAGACAAGAGGATTTTGGCTACTACTGAAGAATTCAAATGCATGCAAAAAGCAGATCTGTATTACTAAACTCAATTGAATGTGAACCAAAAGAATTGTGGGTTGAAACCAGAGAAGATACTAAGGAAGAAAGGGAAAAGACTATTCTTTTAGATAAAAGAAAAATCTTGAGATATGATAAATGAATTTCTTAAAATTGTAAATGACAAAGAAAAGAGCAAAAGGTAACAGAAATAGGATTAGAATCTTAATGCAACTTTTCCAAAACTTGCCTATAGGGACAAAGAGAACTATTTAAAAAATTGTTGTGAAAAAACAGTTGAGAACAAGAAAGAAAGAAAAAGGGTATATTTCTTCTAAGAAGGCAAAAGGAAATTTAAACCTAGATTAAGGAGCTGAAAGATCAACAGGGGAAATATCTCAGCAGATCAGGACAGAATAAAAAGAAGATGGGAACAAAATACTGAACAACTATATAGATGCAAGGGTGACATATTCTTTCAAAGAAGAATCTTTTAATGAAGAAACTGCCATTTTACAAAGTAAAGTGAAAGCTGCTCTCAAAGCAATTGGAAGAAAGAAATCACCAGAAATAGATGAGATGACAGTAGAGCTATTTCAAGTTATGAAGGCTGAATCTATCAAAATTCTGACAAGAATATGAGAAAAAATATGGGAGACAGAAAAACAGCCCACAGAGTTGAACTATTTAGTATACATTTAAATTCCAAAGAAAAGAGACATCAAAGATTATAGAAACTGAGTGGAAAAACAATATGTCTTTCTTCTTCAGACAGTACATAATTGATGTATGAAATCTGTTCTCATAAGATACAGTGATTGATTACTTCTAGCTTAGATGGCTTTAAAGGGGGATTTGGCCAGTTGATTGAGAAGAAGAAAGCAAAGCAGTTATTTTCTACAATAATGGCCACATACAAACCTCACATTCTCAAACAATTTGCTTATGAATATAAGCTCAAGGGACATAACAACAGGAAGCGTTTACTGCCTTAATATCCTATGTGTGGGTTTCCCACAGAAATCTGATTAGCCACTGCTGGAAATGATACTAGGTTAGAGTTTATTTAATTTTTTACTCTGGTCCACCATGGCTCTTATGCTGTTATGTTCTCTCTGCCTAAGTCTTAATGAGGTCTTACTTTTGTTGCCCTACAACAGCTATGCACAGATGAAAACATTCCTCACATTAATCTTTCATGCAAGCAAAGTGATGCACAAATCTTTATAACAGTCCCCAGTATCTTATTGGCTGTTTACACTTGTTTAATGTCAATGACATAATTTGCAGCCGTGAATTGCCACTATTTACCAAGTCATAACTTCTACTCCTTGTCACCACCAGTCATGTGACAAGGAGTGCAAATGCTGACTCCTTAACCAGTGACAATGCACCATTGTAATTTGTGCCATCGAACTTATATCAACATATTCTAGCCAAAGATGTTTACCATATATGGAATAAGAAATGCCATCTCTTCAAACTAGATTCAGAAAAGAAAGAGGCATTAAATATTGTATTGCAAATATATACTGTATTGCCTACTGCATTGCACCAAATAACCTAAGAAGAAATTACAGCAAAACCTTTGACCATGCCGATCATGAAAAATTATGGATCATTCTAAAAGAAATGGGTGTGCCACAACACATGTGAAACCTATATTATGAACTGGAGGAACTGGGCATAATGGGGGGGGGGAGAATAGTTTCTGATTGACAAAGGTGTCAGACACTTCTAAAGAAGTGGACTTGTCCATCAAAGATCATATTAAAATACAGCAATTAGTCTTTAAGGTGCCACTGTGTTTTTTGTTTTTTCATTTTTGTTTTGTTTTTCTTAAGATGCATAGATGACAACATATGACTGGCAGAAAATGTTAACAAATTGAAATAAAAACCGAAAAAGTTGAAGCGAGAAAGTATAAAGGCCAGATTACAGCTATACATAAAGAAGCCAAAAATCATAACTGCAGAAGAATTATATAATTTAAATGTTGACAATTAAGAAATTGAAATAAAGGTTTTCTATATGTTAGTTCAATCATCAATCCAAATAGAGACTACAGCCAAAAAATCAGAAGATGGCCAAGACTCAAGATTGATTTGGAGGTTTCTCATATCCCTGCTAAAAAAAAGTATTACTCATGGAGTTGTCTGACCTGATTTTGTCAATTCCATAGTGATCTAACTAATGTAAATCTCCGCATCTTGGAACAATCCTTTCCGTATATTAATTATACAGTGTTCTGAATCCATAATCAATCAAAGTCATAAAGGGATTCAAAATACTAGTGCTCAGAGTACTCCTTCCATTTTCTCAACCACATCTATGATTGATTGGTTGATTGAAATGCAGTCCATTCCATTCCTGCAATAAAATTATTTTCTTTATTTAAAAAAAGTAATTACATTTTTAATCAGATTGCTTGAGTCTATTCCTCTGGGTTTTATAACTAGCATAATCTCTCTGACTTTAATAAAGGTTTGTACACTACTCTGATCACTAGCATTCCACTTCTAAAAAACCCAACGTAGATGTTATGTGATTCTGTTCTCTTTCCCCTCCCCATCTTTTTAGATTTCAAAGCAATATAGCTTATAGTTAATAATTCAAACAGCAATTTTAAGGGATTTTATTCAAAAAGCTCCTGCTGTTGACTCTAAAATAGGAACCAATAATCTTGGCAGTCTGCAGATCTGATACATGGAAAGACCTGAATTTTAACAGTATTGATTAGGAATTACACTTTCAGAAACTGTTACTTGCTTCATCCGGGTTTCTATGAGGACAATTAATATCATCAAGCATCTACTACAATCATCTTTCCTTCATGTTCCTTGGGCTTTTATAGATAGAAAAACACATGCACACATGTACGCGTTTGCACGCACACACATACACTTTTTTACGCGAAGCAAGCTGTTTGAAAGCTATGTCCAAAAAGCAGTTTCATAGACACCACCATACGGGTCTGTCAGAATCCCCATCCCACCCTTTAGTTTCACTCTGGAAAGTTTGAGTGAAATAAAACACAGTTCAAGCTAGGCACCAAGCCCCCGGAGGGAATTGTGTGATCTGCTACAAGTGCCACAACCCACACTGGGTAAACTCTAATGTGGCAAGGAAATATAGACAGGTAAGAGTGCAGGATTCATCAGGCTGCACTAGACCTTGAGCGTATTAATGGGGAAGATGATGAGGAAATCAAGGAGGAGGAGGAGGAGGAGGAGGACAATGACGATAATTCAGTACTGGAAGAATCAGTGTTTGCTTCCTGTCCTCTTATCGTCGTCCCTCTGTTTTTATTATATGCATTGAAGAGGCTGCCCTGTTAGCAAATGCCTAGCAATGTCTCACTCTGCTGTTAAAATCCTGGGCCTAGTTCCTTTGTTACCTAAGTAGAAGGATTGGCTGCTTCCATGTTGCTGCTTCAGATTCCCTTGTTTCCCTAGTAACATGCAGTTATCCACAGACTGGTAATCACACATTTACTCATGGATTACTGCACTGTTGTTATAGAATAATTGCTTTGAAAATGACCTGGATGCTTCAGTAAGAACAACCTGAAGGAGGATTGTTCACTGGGACTGGCCAGTATAAATCCCAGTACTACACCACCATTTTGTCATCTCCATCAGCTCCCAATCCTATTCTTGACCTCGTTTAAAGTGCTGGCATAAAACTTTAAAGCCCAAAATGGACTGAGAGATGCTACCTGGAGGATTGACTCTTCCTGCATAGGGCTTGTCCGGACTTTTAGGTTCACCTTCAGAGGCCAACCACAGTGCAGGAGGGATCAGCAGCAGATTGCTACCCTCCAGATGTTGTTGGGCTACAACTCCCAACATCACCACCACCACCAGCAATGCTGGCTAGAGTTTCTGGAGTTGTAGTCTAACAATGTCTGTAGTCCAGCCACACATTGTCAGCTAAGAAGTGCTTTTGCTCTGTTGGACTGTAGAATTCCTTCTCCAGAAAGTCTTGCATAGAGCTTACATTGTAGGCAAGAGAGATGGGCATGAATTAAAAAACAAATCACCAAATTCATTCAAAAATCTGTCGCTTCATATTCATGCGAATCATGAAGTTCCCCCCCCCGGCACCTAGAGACACCAAAATCACAGAGAAGCTTCCCATGACTCTTCTCTACAATCCCTACAAGTTTAGTGAAGATTGGGTTTTCCCTGAGCCAGCTGCTTTCCTGGGGGACACACTTTGTAGGTGTATAACTTGGATGTCTGAAACCCAATCTTCACCAAACTTGGAGGGATTGTAGAGGAGAGTCAGTAGAAGCCTCTCTGTCGTGTTGTTGGCTCTAGCTGCCTGTGGGGAACTTTCCTGGGTTAGGCCTTCCTTGTGGGTATGTAACTCAGTCATCCAAAACCCAAACTTCACCAAACATGGAAGGCTTGTAGAGGAGAGTCAGGGAAAGGTTCTCTGTCAATTTGATGTCTTTTGGTGCTTAAGGGACATTTTATATGATGTTAAAGTTGAAAATGAATTGACAAATCAATTCATCAGAAAAAATCATAATTCATGATTCATTGACCTTGATGAACCACAAATCAATATGAAACACCATTTTTTTTTATTTGTGCCCATCTCTAGTAAGCATTCCATTCAAGGTGTTTTTAAATTTCTAATGCTACCCAGAGTAGACCTTTGGTCTAGATGGGCAGGGTGGAAATCCAATAAAATAATAAAAAAATATTTCTATTTTCTTTCACATCTGTGGAGCTGTTGTTATTCTCTTGTTTTATTCTTCTTCTGTTTTGACTCTGCTTTCGACCTGATGTTTCTATTTCATGATATTTTATATCACTTTTAACTGCTACTGTTTAACTGCCCAGATAATTTTTTATTATGGGTTGATATATGAATGTTATAAACAAATATCTATAATAGAGTACATTTTACAAAAAAAAGACACCTATTACACACCTTCTCCCACAGCTCCTTAAGGAACAGTATTATTGGTAGTAAATATATTCCTAATAGGCTGTCTGTCCCATCACCTAGTCTCTGTTCACATGTTTTTTGCACAACTGGAATTTCACCCTGTGCATCACAAATAACTTTGGTTCTGCAAGATGAACAAATTAATTTCTAGCCTTAATTCCATTGAATATCAGGAGACAAGCCTCTGGATTAAAGGTGTTAAAAGGGCATTAAAGAGATTCATGGAGGATGGGTTTATCTATAGTAACTCACTATGATAGTTAAATTTCATTTATTTGTTTGTTTTAAATTATACGATGCATTTCTTCCCTCCAGCTCCCATGGTAACTAACAGATAAAAGTACAAGAAAGAATGAAAAGCAGCAGCAAAATAAAGGCAGGAGACAGGCAGAATAGGGCAACAGCCCAAAACCTCCACAAAATCACATGTTCTAGATAGCCATGTGGAAGGCTCATTCTATGGAGTCTAGATGAAATTAGCAGGAGGAGGGAATTTATAACCACTGCAGAGAAGGCCCTGTCATGGGTTAACAGTATCTTTGGGGCTGATAGGATGTATGTTTCTAAAACCCGTCAGTTAAGTTATGCGTCCTCAACTGACATGTATTTTTTTCTGCAAAGGCCAGATGGTATACCAAAAACTGTACCGTACCTACTCTTATTCCAGTTCAGCGTGTTTCCTGATGAAGTGTTATGTTTGCTATGTATTTGGAATGAATCTCTACCTCAACACAAGGTGCTGAAGTACTCCAAGGGTAGTCATAGCAACAGCATTAATAATGAAAACCCTGTATACTTAAAGCTACCATTAATAAAGCCATATACTTTCCCAGTTATAGTCTCACTCAACAGCAGGCTTTTTAATGCAATAAAAAGGAACTTTATGCACTAGTATACAATACAAAAATGAATTACATATTGCAGCTTTAAAAACTTTCTCAAGCAATTATCATAAATGTGTGGAACTTCTACCATCTACCATCATTTGAAAAAAAATAACAGATGTTCCAATCCTATATACAATAACTTATAAGTCAAGGAGTCTTCCTTCCTTCTTGAGTGAATGGGGGTTCAGTTAAGTAGTAGAGCTCATCATTTGCATAATAAGCAGCCTCCGGTTCATCCTCTAGATTTCAAAGTGGAATGGAGAGGGAATCCTGCCTCTGACATCATGGGAAACTACTCATGATGGTTGAAATCTTCTACAAAGCTATGCTGTATGAGGTTGATGATGTCATCAGCCGCTGCGATTTTTCAGAAATGCAGCATTTCCAATTCTGCATCCAACCACCAAATGTCCCATGGCGGCCACAAAATTCTCTTTCACATGGGAAAGACATTGGCAGCTTGGGGTGGGAGTTTAATTTCCAATAGGATTACACAGGAGGCTTGAGACTTTGAGGGGGAGAGCAGAAATCAGAAATGTTTTACTTCCAAAAAATGGTTGCAGTTGATGGCATTATCAGCCGTATATGCCATAACTTATAGGAAACCAGCCTGTTGGTGTCAAAAATACTGGCTAGATGGACTGCCTGGTATCTCCCAACACTTCAGGGCCAAAACCTGAGTCCATGTGGCTTTTCCTTGTAATGTCACTGTTGTAAGCCTTTGTGATATCATGGGACGGATTCTCATGATGTCACAGGATGTATCCTTGTGGTGTCCCAGAAATATGAGGTGGCCCATGCATCACAATGCCATTGCTCTAGTTACTTCCTTCCTTCCTTCAAGTGGTATGGTGGTCTCTAGTGCATGTACTCTCTGGTCCCCACCCTGATATGCTTTTCTCCTGCATGGATGCTGACGTGCCACTCATATGCAAATGACTTCATGCTGAGCCAATAAGTCCTGGCACCAGCTGAGAATGGGTGGAGGTCGGTGCCAGGCTCTAAAGCTGCCAAGGAGACAGAAATTCAACTTCCTCCTCCTCTGGTGCTGCTCATCCTGAAAGCTGTGTTCCTGCTAAGCACAGCTGTTAGGCATGTGCTTCAGGTTTGAAGTTTATTCAAATTCCAAAGCAAATTGGGGATATTCATCAATTGCTAAAGTGAGCTAAACTGAAGTGAAGGGAACTCAAAAAAGCACTTGCATTGAAGCCAGAAACTATAATATTGCTTCTGGAGTTTAAAAAAAATCCACTGGGGTAGCCAAAGTAATAGTGTAACAGAGCAGAGAAGCCCAAAAGACAAAGAGGTTTACAGTTCATGACAATGAGAAGTCTAGATTTCCCTAGAAGCTTCAATAATGGAACCCTTGGGAAGGAATTCCTTTGTTCATGTGATTGGTGGCCAGTTTGTGAGGGCAGCATATTGAAGAACAGAGAGAGACTGCCATTTACTCACTTTCATTTTTTTTGAAGGTAGGGATATTTGGGAGAATTTTTTTAGCTTCTTTTAAAAGCAGCAGCAGATCCCAGACCAAACAATTGAGTGAGGCTCCAATGCTTTGGCCATCTCATGAGAAGAGAAGACTCCTTGGAAAAGACCTTGATGTTAGGAAAGTGTGACGGCAAGAGGAGGATGACAGAGGATGAGATGGCTGGACAGTGTCATTGAAGCTACCAACATGAAATTGACACAACTACGGGAGGCGGTGGAAGACAGGAGGGCCTGGCGTGCTTTGGTCCATGGGGTCACGAAGAGTCAGACACGACTAAACGACTAAACGAAACAAACGTGTGAGAATGTGTGCCATTGTGTAGGAGCAGGTCACAGAGGCATTGCAAATTGGGCCTAGTGGTAGGCAGGAGGTAGGAAAGAAAATGGTGGCAGCTTTGCCTGCCTCCTAGAGGACCAGCAGTATCTAAAGGTGCTGAGTTTCATCTCTATGTACATCCCAGGTCAGAGCCCTTTGTTTTACCCATTTTCATTGTTTTTTTTCACGATTGAGACAAAAACTCATGCATGCAGACACTTTAGAATATTTGCTTGCAAATTTCAAGAAGATGGGCCACAAACTGGCATAAGTTACAATATTCACCTTACAAATTGAAGGCAAATAACCTGGACTGAATCAAATCTACTTACACAGCCTTGATCAGAACTTAGTTAACTTGGCAGTTCTCATGAAAACACCACCTGATGTGTAGCTAGGTTTTCACACACACAACCAATTTTTCAGTAAACAGAGTGAGCCTGCAGACATGATGGAAACTAAAACTGAAGGGTAGGGTCAGGATCAGGAAAGAAGACGACCTCATAACAATGGCAGAAACCTAGGGCCAAACAACCAACTAGATAGCACATCATTAGAAATCCAGTCACTGTGTCCAGAGACATGATTCTGACATATATCTGTGCCTGAGCAGGTCCATTATAAAATCAGTAAAAGCACACTCTAGAATAAGTAACTCAGATAAATATGCCTCCTAAAGGAACTAAAAGACCAGTAATAGTGGAACTGAGTCTCAAGAGGCACAAAGTTTAGTACCTCAGGAAATTGAGGGAAATGGAGACCCTTTAACTCCAGGAGAACAGTTAAAGACTGAGGAAAATACCTCAGAAAGACCAAGTGTTCTAAGCTCCCTAGATTTTCAAAAACGGAAGTTACAACAGAAATTCAAGCTTAGAGAATTAGAGCAGGAAAAAAGACAAATGGAGTTCAAGTTAAAACAAATGGAATTTCAAAAAGAAATGAAAAGATTAGCATGGCCTAGTTCCCAGACCCAAATGAAATCTGAGGTAAATTTTAGCAAGCAGAATTGGGACGACAAGCCCTTTAATAAAAATTACCTCAAGAAAACAACAGGGAATGAAGGCCAGGGTGGTGCCTCAGCTAAATTAGTACGGCCTAGTTCTCAGAACCAAATGAATCTTGAGGAAAAGTTTAATGAATCCCTTCAGGATGAGAGAAGGAATTACAGATGCTGCAAATGTGGCGAGCCTGATCATTTACAATTCAATTGTACAAAAATAAACCTAAAAGTGTGGAGAATAATGGCCAGATCAAGAAAATATACTGCTTGGGAACTGTGGAGGCCTCTGAGGGAAACAATGGGCAAGGTTCTGTCTCCATGGCAACCAGAGCAACTGAACAAGAAGACATTCCTGTAGCCCCTATAGTCCAGTGTTTTTGTCTCAAAAATGACAATACTATTCTCAAAAACGCTGGTGAAGAGATATTAGTGGGTAAAAAGAAATATATTGCCATAAGGGACACAGGATCTCAAATTTCTATAGTACATTCTGATTTGACAGCCCAGGATGACATAATTCCAGGCAGAACTATTACTTTAAAAGGAATTGGGAAAGAATCTGTAGTGCTGAAACTGGGAATTGGTCTGGAAAGTGGCAGGTGGCAGTTTCAGATGAAATACCAGCTGCTTTTCTAATTGGTTGGGACTTAATAGAGCATGTCAAGAGTGCTTTTGTACTTACACACTCAAAGGGGGGCCAAACATCACCCACTGCAGCAGAAATGGATACAGTAGCAGGGGAAGGCCTGGAGAGAGAGTCCCTTGAATAACCACATTAATAGTTTTGCTGAAGCTAATTTCATGCTTCTGAAGAATCCTGGCAATGGTGCAGCTAAAAAATATTGTAAATAAATAAATAATAAACATTATTTTGCCCAGGAGTAGAGGGAGGACATTAGCTTGGGGGTTTGCTTTGAAGCAGCCAGAACACCCATTGTCTCCTGAATGCCCTGAGAGATTTTGCATGGATAAAGACCTTTTGTATAGGGAAACTTTAGCCACCCCATACAGAGGAAAAGAAGAACCCCAAAGGCAATTAATGGTCCCAAGTAAATACAGGGAGAAAATCATAACTCAAGTTCACAGTAGTTTGTTTGGGGCACACATGGGGATCACACGAAGCAAAAGAAGGGTTGCCCAGAACTTCTTTTGGCCAGCTATGAGTAAACAGATTACTTATTTATTTATTTATTTATTGTAATAATAAGTAATCTATTTTAATCAATAAAAACATTTTATTTAAAAGACAGTGTAGTTTTGACCTGAATCTTCATCCTTCCATAATTAAAGTTGAATTAGTGATCAACTGGTGGCAGCGGGGTAAAAAGGAATAGTAGTTTGCCTTCGTGTGCTCTGTGTTTGGAGGGTCAGGCAAGAGCCACGAGGGCGAACACCACACCAGGTTCCATCCAAATCTGCACACTGATTTATTTATTTATTTATAAATAAATGCTATTGGACCACAAATTCTATAAGCCTTAGCCAGCACTTCCAATGGTGAGGAACTATGGGGATCACATTATTCCTCAGCCCTTCAGTAAGGTTCATCAGTGTTTGAAGAATTAAGACTGAGAAATTTGCCAGACAGTACTATGAGAGCCAGAGGTCTGAGGGATAAATTCCTTGTTAAAGAACAGCAGTTGCAAGAAGGGGCAGCTTGATCTGGTGCTTCTTATGTCTTGAAGGCTAATGTGTAGTTTGCCCCTCAGCCACATCTTCAGCTGAACAAAACATGAGATTTTGTAGGAACCATGTTGCAATGACTGTAAATATTAATGATTAAACCTTACTGAACAGTGCTCAGCATGTGTAAAGCTCTTCATACTTGTATGCTAAATGTTACAAAGCACAAGGTCAGTTCAAAAGATGCTGCCAAACCATTGCACTGGCTTATGACCAACAAGGAATTATTAAGTGTTAAATTCCACTCTGTCTTGATTTGCTGCCAAAAAAAGAGATGCTGTACTACACTTTCTCTTCAGGTATGTGTGTATTGGTATTATCATTATTCTTCCAAACAGTTGAACAGCTGTGTTCTTAACAGACACAGCACGAGCCAAAAAATCTTGCCTGGTTCCACACTGAGCAGATCTGAGAGGTTAATCAAGGAAACAGCAAGGGCATGAATAACACACATCGTGAACCTCCGACTGACCTCTGCATTGACAGACCATTATATCAGTTAGTAAAGGTTAGTGAACCATTCCTGGCAAGGATGCTGCTGAATGTAAGAAACCATTTCATCACAGGTTTAATTCTATTAGAATGGATTGCCATAGATATTCATGGTGACTTTGGTGGCCATTGAGAACATAATGTCTCTGCATACTTAATATGTTCAGTTCAAAGAGGCTGTGGCAGAGTAATATTTAAAATAAGGCTTAAAGAAGGGAATATACTTTGACCTTTCCTCCCTTCCCCCCTAAAAAAGCAATGGAATTGGACTAAATTATTGTATTTTTCTCATCAATGTATCACAGAGCACAGTGGTTAAACTGTAGTCCAACCTCTGCTCACAACCTGAGTTTGATCCTGACAGGCTCAATTAGCTGGCTCAGGGTTGACTCAGTCTTCTATACTTTCAAAGTTGGTGAACTGAATACCCAGGTCACCGGGGGGGGGGATATATAATTGGGGGCAGTATATGAGCAACACACTTATCTTTGCTTTACCAGAATTGGTATTAATAGTTTTGATTTTGTTTTCCTGTTGAAATTGTCAATAGCACAAGAAAGGCAAGTGTGTGTGTGTGTGTGTGTGTGTGTGTGTGTGTGTGTGTGTGTGTGTGTGTGTGTGTGTGTGTGTGTGTGTGTGTGTGTGTGTGTACACACAACATTGCATGCAGTTTTGGACTCCAACTCCCAGAACCCCCTAGCTAATTAGGAATCACCCTGGAAGATGGAGTCCAGAAAAGATAATGTTTCCAAGCTATGCAGCTGTGAATGCGAGTGTATGCATGTGCCTGCCCTTATGTGCCCGCAGTGCCATACGACAGAAAGACTTCAGGAATGTTCTTAATGAGACTTTTCCCCCACTCCACCAACCAAATGTTCCCTTCCATTATTATTTCACAAGCAAAGTCCTGGCAGGCATCCCACTGCAATATACGCTACCGAGAAATTCCAAGGGGAATTCCTTATGAAACAGCCAGATTTCCTCCTCATTGCTTCCAGACCCCTGCAGCCCCTAGGCCTAGACATCTGGAAATGAAACCACAGTCTAGCCATCAACCTGCTGGGACTTGCTTTCCAGGAATATACATGGAACAAATTGTCCTGCCCACATCCCCCTACGCCCTGTGTCGTGAAACACATGTTTGCATGATTTTACGGACCTGAATATACAAGGATGTTTGAAGATTCATTCACGGCCATTTGTGTCTGCCACAGTTTGTGACTGCAGCTGGATTTGGTGGAGGTGTCCTCATTTTTCCCCTTAGACTTTAGAATAGAACAAATGGACTATAACACCCAGCCTGGTGCAATGTGAAGACTTAACAATCTGCATATGCAAAATACCAGCTGTGCCAAGCTCCAATAATCACACACACACCACACACACACACACACACACACACACACACACACACACACACACACACACACACACACACACACACAAGCAATCCAGAATAATAATATTTACCACACAACAACACTGCTGTTCAAACTTAAGGTAAACAAACAGATGTCCAGATGATGGTCAGAAAAAGTACCTGTTAAATGAAAAGTACATTGAAACAGAATATCCAGAACTCATTGATCTCTTAATGTTCTTATTGCTTGACAAATGAGAAATAATTTTCTTTCTTTAAATGATATCAAGGCAAAGCACGCATTAATTAAAATTAGCTTTGGACAAACTGTACCAGTAGATTGGAACAGAACATCTTCCCAGATATTCTGGAAGCAGCACAGGCAAGAAAAGCATTAGAAAAGGACAATTATAAGCAACAATTAAACTTTTCGAACAGCAGAGTAAAGATACAACTTGTATTTATCATTGTCTGATAAGCTTGTAGGGAAAACAAAAATATTCTGTGTTGTAGCATTTGAATGATTGGACATGGAGAGGGGAAAATATATCACGCACAGATTAACGTGTCAGATTGATCAATTATCCCAGAAAGTTTTTTTTTGGTCTTTTAATGAATGCTGGGGAATACATAAACGAGTGGTAATAAACTAGCAGATATCCTATAATGAGCAAATGACTGGTACAGATAGCAAATGATCTGCCATTGCTCGTTCCAGCTTCTTCGGTTAACAATCACCACCACCACCCAGGCTCAGAATGTGCAAGTTGAAGGCAAAGGGGCATCCCTGGTTTTCAACAAATCTCAGCAAGATGGAATGACAAGTGACACATTCACAAGCTGCAAATGTACAGTCATGAAATTCAGTAGCCTCAACAGCTGTGCTTTTGTAACTTGCAATTTCAGAAAAATGTATGCACTGGCACCGGGCTTTCTGGCAGATGATCTCATTCTACAGATGACACTTCCGACGCCTGCCAGATTGACATCCAAGTTTTGCTTTGCTCTTTCTGTTTGAGAGATCATGGTAGGAACACCAGTTCTCTCAGGCTGAGCTGTTTATTTACCACAATGTTGGCACTGTGCCGCAATACACTTAAGTCATTACCCTGCATTTGAATCCACTTGCTATGGTCCAATGTAACTGCAGTTGGACAAGAATGCTACCCTTCTAGGCCAATCCTTGCGAGAAAATATTCTTTGCCTTGGGATTGTCCTCATTTCCCCCTGTAATAATGTATGATACATGTTCTTTCTCTGTATCACTGCCCCCTTCCCCTGGATGTATCACTGGAAAATGATCACAGTGAATAGCTGAACAGTTGATTTAGGCAATCTACCAACCGTTCTATCTCTGGTATCCCTAGTATATAATTATGTACAAAGCATAGGCTCGTACACTCACAGAACTGTAGAGCTGGAAGGGACCCTAAGGATCACCAAGTCCAACCCCATGCCATGTCACAATTAAAACACCCCTTGAAAATGGGCACCTGACTTCTCTTTGAAAGCATCTGACCAAGGAGAGTCCACCCCTAGGTTTCTTGAAAAGCACATTCAAAGGTCTAAAAGGGATGCCATGTCACTTTGAGGAGAGGAAGCAGAGGAATCAAGAGAGCAGATCTATCTATATCTGATTATAGGTAATCCCCATTAAGTTCAATTGGACTTGATCCCAAGTAAATATGTTCAAGGATCAACAAAATGATTCAGAAAACAAAACTGGCAGGAGGTCCATTTTATGAAAGCTTTTCTGCTTGAATTTCTAGATCAGATTAAGACTGTCTGTGCCTAGCCTTCTGTGTAACTATGCCAGGACACACAGTGGAGACCGGACTACTGTAACACACACTGCATGGAATGTCTTTAGGGAGTATCCAGAAATGCAGCTACTGCAAGATGTGAATAGAGACCTACCGTATTTTTCGCACCATAAGACACACTTTTTTCCCACAAAACAGGGGGGTGGAAAGTCTGTGTGTCTTATGGAGCGAAGAAAACAGATTATATTTTCCTGTTTTCTTCTCCTAAAAAATTGGTGCATTCTATGGAAAGGTGCATCTTATGGAACGAAAAATACGGTAATTGTTAAGTATAAATCCAACATTATTACAGTTTTCAGAAAGATGTCTGAAGAAGTGGGTTGTACCCATGAAAGCTCACAATGAAATAAATCTGTTCACGTTAGACAGGTGCCATGATACTGTTTTGTTTTTTTGTAGTGTAGTTTTGTTGTTTTTAACTTATATACTGGCCCATAGTGCTAGAGCAGTTCATAATGTAATTTATTCAAGGAGAGAAACTGGATTTCTCAACCACTGCAAAAGAGGAATAGATTCCTGGGGACTACATGGTCTTGAGATATATCCACTCTCCTCTGAGGCCAGGAAGGAAGAGAGAGAAACAAACAGTGGGAGACAGGCAGGAAGATAAGTGTGGCTTGCCTCAAGCGTAGAAAAATAGATTTTGCTAATAGGTTAGTGAGAAAGGTAAGTAGTCAGCTTAGTACAAGAAAGCCCCTCTGGGTCCAAAAGCAGCTCCCCCACTGAAAGCCAGTGTTAGTAACCATGCAGGGTTGTTCTTTTTTTCTCCACAACTTGTGCTTTCACAACAGAAAATGATCTAAAATAGTTTGGAAATGTCCCATTCTCTATGAACATACTATTGATACTCTTCAGCCATGGCTGTCTTATTAAGTCTCTTCATAATATGGCAAAGTGATTGTGCAGATATTACCACTCTGAAAGCAGGCTGGTTTGCTGTAGCAAAGACTTCATTTGATCACCATCTTTAGAAGTGAACCAGATTATCCCTGCAGCAGACCAAACAGTAGACTAAACACCCACATATTCAGCTTCTAAGTTTCTCCTAGTAACTGGCAATTTCTCAGAACTACCTTCTCCAACAATATCTTTAGCTGTTGTGTGTAGTGGACAGAGTGGCAGATTAAAACTGCCAGGGTTTGTATCCTCACTCATTGGAGGAGTAGAATTGGTAAAACCCGTTACCTTAAATATCTCACCTACCTTGGAAGTCCTATTAGGGTCACTATAGTTTGGTTCTGACTTGATGGCACCCAACTAACTAAATTGTCATTTTACACAGTGCGCAAGCAAGGGAAAATATGCGTTTCTGGATATCGACTACAATAATGTGCCATCAAGTCTGCTCTGACACTTTTCCAGTGTCTTTGAGGTATAGAGTACTCAACAACCATTCCCTTCTTCTGGTGGGATTCCAGGTCTGCTCAACTTGCCCAAGACTGCACGGGCTGGTTTTTTCTCTTGAGAAGCACAGTGGGGAATTGAACTCCCAACCTCTGGCTCTACAGATAGCTGAACCACCAAGCTATCCAGCCCACTAAATAAATGTCTAAGATGACAACATATGTTGTACAGCTGTACAAGAAAATTAAAAATGTAATTGATAAGGTGACATTTGACTTTACTACTTCTTTTATTACTTTCACATCATGCATTACAAAGTTGATTTTGGAGGATGAATGTAATGCTGCTTGCCCAATGTGTCAAAACTGAGATTTGGAGTGCATGTTGGTGGGTGGGGTCTGAGACTCATTTTAAAAAAGTATTTTTTTTTTCAAGCTTTGCTGATAGTATGCTGTATTACTCAACATTTTATTTTACAGGGGGTGCTTTATGTTGTTTAAACCTGCATTGTATTTATAATTAAGGTGTTGTTTTTTTGGCCTCCTTGTAGATTTTCAGATGGGAAGGCAGGATATAAATGTTACATAAATAAATCAACAGCATATACACCCATATGCAGTGACAGCTCTGCAATATCACTCTCGAGTCTGTGAAAATCCATGGCTTGTACATAATCACAAAGAGTCTGTGTGTTCCTGCAGTGCTAATTTGGGTACTGCTTGACAACGGAACTGAATCCAAGAGGAATTAATATATACACGAGGAGAGTACTGCCTCTTTCCCTTGATCATGCTAGAGCTGGAAAGTACTGAGTAGAAAAAAAGAAACTTCAAAACCTTAAATCATCATTAGTCTTATTGATGAGAGGTTATGATGTAGGACACATACAGAGGTTCCCATGCAATTGAGGATCCGTTGTCTCATCTTTCACCTACATTGCCTGCCAGTGCATTTGAAATCCATTTCAAAAGTCTGGGTTCCAGGCTTCAAAGCCATAAACCAGATGGCTCCTGAGGATTTCTGGGAACATCCCAGAGGAATCATCCTTTACAGCTCATCCCTGGGGAGAAAGTCCTTTAGAATACAGCCCCAACTGAAGCAGAGAAGACTTGAGGAGTTGCAACAAACTTCAGCCTCTAGCAGATACTTTGAATAAATCTGAGTTAGAAAATGGAGTTTTTTTAAAAAATGAAAACATAGTGAATACAGAGCTCTGCCCTGAATAAGAGCCACATTGTAGACCTAGCAAGCAGAAAGGTTTGCTTCTAGACAGCGTGTATAGGGGTAGATTTCATTTCAAATTCACCCCAAGTTTTAGACCTGTAATTTTACATCGTAAACTAAAGATTATGTGTAGACTAGAGCTCATGTTATAGTTTAGCTTTTAGTCCAGTTTTAAAACCTGTTTTAAAAGCTGGAATGTTAACCTAAAAAGTGCACATAGAAGGTCAGGCCTCTAGATTCCACTGACTACTTCGGTTGGGGGTGTGTGTTAACCTATCTGTTTCTGGAATAGCAATTTAAATTTCTCCTGCAGATGAACAATGGAAGTAACCATCTTTTTCTTTTTAACTAAGGCCTTGTAATTTGCTGCGGCAGCAGTTGTGAAAGTCAGTGGGATGGTGCAAGTACAACAGGTTCACAATGAGGCAAGTTCTAGGAGAGTGACAATGTCAGAACCTGATTAGGATAACTGACTCCCCCAGGACTCCTACAAAGATTTATACAGCTTCCCAGCAGAGAACAGATTCTATGATTTGTCATAGCTGACATTATCCCAGTAAAGGGTTAATCCCAGAATGAAACCACCTTGTGTGACATCATTTTGTGAATGGTACTGAACAGAAGAGGCAATCCTATAGAGACCATCTTGACCATGTTGACTGCTGCCACTGATGTTGCCAATATTCAATCTGCCCTTTGCTATATAAAGTTTAGCATCTTTTTTCCTTATGATATTGTGCAGCAATATCAGACTGTTGCTTGACTTTTTGAATTGTGGACACAGAAGCACAATATTCCACATTCATAAAGCAGGGGTTTTTGTGTTGTTGTTGTTTTGTTTTTGTTTTTTTTTAAAAAAAATTGAATCATATTTCTATGCTCAAAGCACTCAGTCTGAGAGGATGGAAGGTTTCATTTCAAAGGAAACCTAAATATAGGGGGTTTGAGGCAATCCTGGTAGAATGGAGAATATTGTTTGGATCAGGCAACCTCTGGATTTAAAACCCATATGAAGGAAGGGAGAAGGGCCTCCTGGGAGTGGTCTTCACTGTACATCAAAGCTGCTTAATAAACTAGAAACTTCAAAAGAGGCACATGTCTCAATAGAGTCACTGTAGATGGCAATACGAGGCCTCCAGAATAATTTACTGGGGGCACATTATCACACACACCCAAGACTAAAATGCTCAGGATGAAGTTGATACAAAGAGTGAAAGAACAGCAGCTAGTAAAAGAGAAAGTATTTTATAACGGGTGACTTTAGCAATTCCCATAATGACTGGATAAATATCTGCTCCATTCACAGCAAAGGAGCAACATTCCTAGATACCCTAGAACTACTTTGTCATGATATTGACCAAAGGGGAGGTCATTTGGACTTAATTCAAAATCATCTCAACCTATTGGGAAATTTTAGTCTCTTTCCCCCTATTGGTCTCTTTTTCCCTATTGACGAAAGAGATGAAAATGCTATCCACATAGGCACTGTCCAAACGACTGCCCAGTCTGGATAGCCTAGACAGAAGGGTACAATGTTCGGGGGAATCAAAAGACACTGAGAGGTCAAGGTGCATGACTATGCTTGCAGTCTCCCTATCTTTAGCTCAAGTTCCATTACATCAACCAACATAGTCTCAGTGATCAATCTGATCTGAAACCAGATTGAAATGGATCCAGATAATCTATTTACCTTTCATGGTATTATGTTCCTAAAATCAAATGGACTTAAGTAGGTGGTGAAAATCATCATCATCTTAGAGTTATAGAGCCAGAAGGTACTCTATGGATCATCGAGTCCAGCCCCTATCGAGGAGACACAGTGGGGAATCGAATGCCCCACCTCTGGCTCCACAGCCTTGTATCTAAACCACTGAGCTAGCCATTTTTGTTTTATACCTGAAATACAATGGCCTTAGTGAAGTTAAAGTCAGATCAGAGCTTGGATTTTTTTAGGACCATAATTCCCAGCCAGCCATGGATTCTGGAAGTTGTAGTCAACAATATGACTACCAAGCAGTAAACAAGTGAGTTCAAGACAAATCTAAGCAATCCCTATCAACTCAGCAAGACTTAAGCACATCTGATGGGACATAACCTTAGTGGTACACCTCCCTGAATTAATGAAGTGGCAGTGGCTGATGGCTAAGAGCCATTTCAAAGCAAGTGGTGCAGGACTCGCCTGGAAATAGTTTCTGATAGCAATCACAAAGATCAAATTCCAGCCTTTTACCAGAAAATGAAATTTGCAGAAACAACAACTCTTCTTCATGTGACATGTAGAAACGTGTTCAATTCAGAACGCATCCTCTAACTTCCCCTTGGGCTTTGACAGATGGATGGATTTGTTTCAACCTGTCTTCGTGTTCTTTCTTTTGGAAAATACACCCAGGTGATGATATATTTCAGCTACATAGCCACTCTTAATTTTTTTTTCTGAAACAAAGCTTGATTATTATACAGTGTTAGAAACAGTGTCAATGCCTTTATGTTCTGCTTGTATCTTTTGCTGTTGATTGTGCTCCATATGCTAGTGTTGCCTAATTTTATCAAGATCAGCAGTACATACAGATAAATACTGTATACATACAGCTATCTTTTTCTTTAAGTGTAGTATTACATTCACAGTTCATTCAGCTATGGAAATCACAAGGAACAGAATTTACTAGCAAAAAGCCTTTGTGAAATTTCAGATTCTTTTCTGGCTTTTGGAGTTTGAGTTGCTCCCTCATTTGGCAGGAGAGGCAGCTTTCCCCATCCCATGAGTGGGAGAAAATGCCACAAAATCATGACTACCATTGAACAATCAGTGCTGACTGGTGAGAAGGGTATCTTTATAAGGTGGGCCCACTCCCACCTCAGCCCTTTCATATCTAGCATGGCAAACTTCAATTCATCCCATCTAAGCAATGAGGGAGAAGACAATTATCCCTTTGCATGCTTAAAAGGGGTAGGGAGCCGAATTGGCCCTGGAGCCACTTCTATGAATTTCCCACCCAAGGATGTGGTTGAGAACAGTTTGTTTGATTGGCTGTTGCCCTAAATAATAATCATATGCCATCGAGTAAATTCTGACTGAGGGTGACCCTTTTCAGGGTTTTCCAGGTAAATAATACTCAGAAGTAGGTTATCTTTCCCTTCTTCTGGGGGTGCCGTGGGAGTCTGCAGCTTGCCCAAGGCCACACAGACTGGCTTTATTCACAAGAGGCAACAGAGGAAAATCAAACTGACATCCTTTGGCTTTGCAGCTTTGGTCATAACAGTCAGGTAGTAAGGATGGGACAGGGCTTGGAAAAGTTACTTTTCATGTGATGCTGGAAGAGAGCTTTAAGACTATCCCAGAACTTCAGAAGTATAAATGTAAGAGGGTGGTAGGTCAAGTCAAGCTTGACCTATGTCTGCAAGGAAAAGTGTCTGAACCAAAGCTATCATACATTAGACATACCATGAGAAAAGAAGACCCACTGTGAAAGGCTGGAGGCAGCAGGAAAAGAGGAAGACCAAGCATGAGATGGCTTGGCTCCATAAAGGAAGGCACAGCCTTGAGTTTGCAAGAACTGAAGAGGGCTTTTAATGATGACACCTTTCAGAGCTGACAAATTCATAGGGTCACCATAAGTCAAAAGCAGCTTGACAGCTCATAACAGCAGCAGCAGCTCAGAATCTCCAGCTAGCATGGCAACTGTGTTGACTAGGGAACTTCTAGTGTACTCCCAAAAAATGACTCTTCTGTGTTCTGAAGTACAGATTGAAAAGTGAGGAGAGGCTGCCTGATGAGCATCTGACATGATGGTGAATAAATAGTTGTCCAGCTTACCTCTCAATAATGTCAACTGAAGGTGATAGGGGAAGCTTCCGATGTGCATGGCAAATAGATAAGGAAATGCATGGTGGAGAAAAGCAAACCAACCAGTGCTTCAAGCTATCTGGAAGACTGCAAGAGGCTTCTCTCCCTCTCTTATCACGTGAAGGAGACCCACGGGACTTGCACAATTGAATAAGGAGCATTTTCTCACCACCATCCCATTATATGACCCATCAATATCACCTTGGTCTGACAACATTTATCCTATGCACATCCTATGAAAGTCAACCTTGTAACTCCATAAGGAAAAGGAAATTGTGACACTGCCATTCCACAAGTAGGAGGTTGGTAGTGTGATTGAGATCAGGATGAAAACTTGGGTGAGAAGTTCTGAGACATCAGGGCAGTACTGAGTCCAGTCTTGCTTTCTCAGAGCTGAAGGGAAATGCTTGCCTTGAGCATGGAAGGGAATGATTTGGGAAGACATGGGGTTCAGAGACTCTACCCAGGCTTGTTGTAGCAAAGATGATATAAAAGTCACTAACTAGCATATGACTGGGTCATGTCAGTAGTATGAAGCAACAAGAAGGATTTCCAAACATCAACATGGAGAATGGAGACCTCTCTGCTGTTTCACTTGCCAGTTCACAAGAGACAGATGGACCTTGTCTTTCTGGACCATAGCTATGCTAAGCTGGGGAGTGCCTGCTGTTGTTAAACCACTTCTCCCCTGACCTAGATACAAATGTAAACTGAGGCAGACTCTACAACTGAAATGGAACTTTACTCTCAAAATACTCAGTCAGAGATGAAGCTTGGCGAGTAACTCTTTTTAAAGGCACTGTTGTTTCATAACAGAATTACAGATGCAATGAATTACCGATTACTTATCTTCACAGAAAGCCCCCCCCCCCCAACATGTTGTTATAATTTTCATACTGGAATTGGAGAACCCAGATACTTTCCCAGCTGATTAAGTGGCAGAATGTTTTGTTGTTGTTGTTGTTGTTCCCTGTTAACCGGGTCTTGATACCTTGGTCATTACAACAAATTATGGGTGCTGTTACTGTTAGCCACGGTTAGCTATTTTTTCTCATTGGAGCAATGAGTCAAGAATGGCCTTATGAATGAGAATGAAACAAAGCTTGTTTGTGATATTGTCGCTGAATCTGTGCTCAATACAATCCAGATCTTGGATGCCAATTCTTCAGGACACCAGATTCCTTCTATGTACCTAAGGTCTGTGCTGATGCCATGACACATTCTTGACACTCCATAGGAATTCCCAGTAATCTGTAATGATGAAATTTGCTATGCAGTCAAAAGACTGGGTTCCTGTGTAGCTCTAGGCTTCTGCCATTAGACTTCTAATATGGGGGAAAGCTGTGCAGCAGCAGCTAACTATAACAGCTCTCCCCTGACAACAAATCTGCATATTATAGAGAACACAGTAGTAGAGCAGGATGGTAGAAATCTTATATGTTGCCAATGTTTCTGGAATGCCATAGAAACAATATACCTGCAGTGTTCTCAGGGAAAATAGCAGTAACCGGTCACTTGTAATGGTCCCTTAAATAGTTCTTTAAAAGTTAGGCAGTTAGGCCTGCTATGCTAACAATAAAAATATGTTGCTCCTCACCTTTAAATAATATCATTGAGCAATGAAGGTATAGGAGTTCAAAGCATGCCTGTTTCATTGATTTGAAAAAGTATCATTTGGTTCGATTATTTATTCATTTCAAAATAAATATATTTAGGTTTAATGCACACAAAAGGCTTTTTGTATAAAGGAGAATTCAAAAATACAATCTGCTCACCTGCACTCTGAAGCACAAGGTGCACAATATTTGCAAAAATCCAGAAAAAAAACAATCTGTGATGGATTCAAGTTGGACAAAAAACAAAAACATCAGCAATAAAATTGCCTTGCTAGAATATCGAAACTTTCCTAGAACATAGCAGCTTGCTTTTTAGTGTGAAGTCTATGAAGTCTGTAATTCTGCTAGAAGACGCCGGGGGGAGGGGGAGAAGTATTACTGAATTCAATTAGTACTTCCTTGTAATTAGATTTTAATACTGATGTTTTCTCACTTTTACTCCCAAGATACTGCTGCTGTCTCCAGTACTTTTTACTCAGGCATGCTGAAAATCTGCTTGCTTCTGTCCCCCAGTTTTGTATCAGTTCTTAGTTATCTTACTGTATCTAAGCACTGCTGAAATCAATGGAAAGGTAGTACAAATTGAGGTCAAAGTGCAAAGTCTTAAATGAGTTTTCAAAAATGAAGAGAAGAATAGTCTAGGAAACAAGCAAGAATGCCTCCATTGTGAACTGACTGTTTGGTTCACAACAAAGGTCTAAAATACATAAAATGTATCCCCCCAAAAATTCCATTTCATTTTCACAGGATGAAACTTGTTTGGAACAAAGGTTAATGGTGAGATATTGGCCAATATCCAGTTGCTTGCCCCAACTGAGAATACGCAAAGCAAACTGTGCTGCTTATATACCACCCCATAGCACTTCGAGCACCCTCTGGATAGTTTAAATTTTGATTATGCAGGCTACATATTGCACACACAACCCACCGCCGGCAAACTGGGTATTCAATGTGCTGACCTCAGAAGGATGGACAGTCGAGTCCACCTTAAACCGGCTACCTGAGCCTGTTGAGATTGAACTCAAGATGTGAGCACTGTCTTGACTGCAGCACTGGAGTTTAACCACTGTGCCACGAGGCTCCAATCAATCTGTTTCTGAGTAGGCCAATGTTTTTTTTCAAATCACATCAAGTCAATAGGTCCCTTCTAATGGACTAACAACACTGCGTTGGCCATGATTGATAAGGGAATCAAATGGTACCATTCAATTCATGGATTGTTGTTTGATCCAAAAGACACTTCCTGTAATGGAAGGGAGAAGGATTTTCATTTGTTTTCTCTCTCTCTCCTGGAACTGCCTTACTACCGAGATTGTTCTGAATGGTCCCAGTCATTCCTGGAAGAAAGTTTGGGAAAGCACAGCCTGCTGGGAAAGAAAGAATTATCAAAATACTGCCCTCTTCTGTTCTGTTAGGGGAACTCTCCAGAAGCTGATGGAGTAAAATGGCACCAGTGGATTCCATTCAGAAATATAATTTCACGAACAGGAATGGGCAGGTAATGTGCCTCCAGTTCTCCTCGTACGACTTGAACAACAACAAAAAAGGTTTATGTAGCTTGTTCATCTAGATACAATGAGCCAAGTCCAATTTTAGTCTCTAGACCTGTTGAACTAAGTGGGATTTACCTTACTGCTAAGGAATCCTGATTATCTCAATTGGTTTACTTTACTGGGGGCTAAAATAGGATTTAGCCCAATGAAATGTATCATCTTTTCAAATGTAACCCTAAGAGACCGAAGCTAGGCACTTTCACAGGGAAGGGAAATTCCATTGCCTTTAGCTCAAGTCCTCTTTCCTACTACCAATGTACTCTCTGAAATAGCCTCTTCTTTTCTCCAGATCCTTGTTTATATGTGGTCATCTCCTGTCTGTATTTTAATTCAAACTCCTTGTTCTTCCTTTCCGTAGTGACAAATAGGAGTGCACTCATTTGCCCCCACATACATTATTGTTTTGATGACACTACAACTATCCATGCCTGTTTCCCACTGGAGCCAAAGGAGCATGTTCATTGGTTTCAGCAGGCTTTAAGGACAGCTGGTTTTATTTGATGAGGCCTAGAGTCCAATATACAATGATTAGTAGTTCTACTGAAAGTAGTGGGACTTAATTTTGCACACGCAGAAGATTGCACTGCACAAAGCTTTAGCAGCGAAGCATCACTAACTTTGATCTTCTTAGCCAATCAGTTGATTTGGGATACATCTTAACAATGCAGCCCCTGGATCTTTACACAGGAGCCAGTCCCATTGTCCTCAGTGAGGTTACTCCCAGTGAAATGTGCGGTGGAGTGCAGCCTCAGTGTTCTGCCTAATCTTTATTAAACATCAGGAGATGGAGGAGCAAGTGTGCCATTTAGAAAAGGGGGCATTTACAAATTCTTTGTTCGTTCTGTCATGGGAAGGGAAGACACATACTTGATACAAGTCGCAGTTAATACCACCGAAAGCTATGTCATGAATGCAGAAAAAAGGGCTTGGCAAAACACAGGACTCTAATATTTCCTTTCAGATATTGTAATTTAATAAAGTGAAACTCTGCCTGGTTTCTGTTCGGCAAATCGTTTGAGCCGTGCATGCTGTCTTCTGCTATGAATGCTTGCTTTGTAGGATAACACATTTGTGTGGACAAAGCATAAGCCCCTATGCACTTGGGGTGGCATTATACTTCCAAAGTGAAAGACAACTCCCTGGTGTGACAGGAGTTGTTTTTTTTTTAATGGGAGCTTATCTTTTCAGTCCTATAGCTTTCTCTAAGTAGGCCCCGAGCTGCAGTGATGAATGCCTCACAGCTGTTCAGCCACAAAAGACCAACGTGCCATTTCTCGTGCAGCCATTAGATGGCGCTTGAAACAGAAAGTAACAAGAAAAGGAAGAGAGGGGGGGAAAAAACACCCCTATGTTTTATCTGCATGTGTGTTTGTGTCTAATTTCACTACACGTTTTACTGGACAGGCAGCAAGCAGCTCAACAAAAATGATTTCAGATTAGTAGCAGATTCATAAACATAATTGATTTTAATAAACTGGCCAGAATCCTGTTGGTGTTTGCATAAGGTCTGATTAACTTATTGCATTCACCTTATGCAAATACCAACACAATTCCAATCAGTGAATGTCTTCAATGGTGGTGTAATATGAATACATAACCTGAGGCTCTGGGGTCATAATGAATTTCTTCCCACTGACCAGTGGTCAGTTCAGTGGTCTGTTTTGAGTAGGGTTGTTAAATTAGCTGCAAGAAAATCACAAGTTTTGGCATATCCTGGCATGCACTGGCCCATGTGTACACATGGTAATAATGGTTCACGATTTCTTCCCTCCCTCCTCATCGCATGCCTATGCCCTCCCAACATCTCAATAACCTCTCTTTGAGGTGTGCGCTTTAACTTAACGCTGGTCTTTTGAGTCATTCCTTGTTTTCATCTTGTTTTCCACACTCTTGTGGGTTACCTTTCTTTTAAATTAAAGGAAGACATGAACAGACTAAATTGCTTCCGTGTTATTTACGTCTTCCCTCCCATTATCTCAACTGCCTCTTTTGGGAAGTATCTTTTAAATTAATACTGAATGGGAGGTGGTGGCTGTGACCCTGGCCACCTGATGTAGACACACACAGAGAGACACGCTGCACCTTGCATGCCGAAAGAGGAAGACAAGGCTTCACACCTCACCCCAAAGGCTAGCTTTGGCTGGTTCTTTGAATGCTTTGGATTAAAGGAGTCCGTCCTGCAAGAAAGACCTGGAGTCCTGGACCCATGATGAGGCTTGGCAGGCATGACAACTGATGACACAGGCAGCCTCATGTATTATTGCTGCACAAGGAAATGATACTTTGTTTTTCCTCTGATTTCTGCACTTTGCCCTCATTTTCCCTTGCATTTTCCTGCAGATCAGAGGACAGTGTGTTGTCTTCAGGGAATTCCTGTGGTCATCTTTTGGATCTGTGGAGAGAGTATGGCCATGAGTAAAAGTGAATGGCAAAAACCAACCATACAATAGGAATATCACCAGACGCCTGTGTGTGTGTTTGTAGTGCAGAACATAGTCATTTCTATATTTATAATGTATATAATCTTAGAACTGCAGAGTTGGAACAGACCCTATGGATCACTGAGTCTAGTCCATGTCAAGGAGGCACAGCAGGAAATCGAACTCCTAACCTTCATAGCCAAATACCTAAACCACTGGATGCTTTACATGATCCCCTTTCCCTGTTTTATTCTAAAAGCAACCCTGTCAGGTAGATTGGATGAGAGATCCTGACTGACCCAAGATTAAACAAGTAACATGCCTAATATTTTTAGTATAGTTTTTCCATGGTGTTTTAAAATCTGTGGTTACTATATAGTTTAACATATGTTTGCTGAGCAGGGATCTGAACGTTGATCCCCCTTTTAGCACTCTAATCCTCACACTATACCAGCTCTCTCAGATTGGTGCAAATAAGGCAAAAATTAATGTGCTAAATTTATCTAAAACACGAATGTGATTATTATACAAGTAGGGCTATGCAATCTGATTAATTTGTGAACCAGGCCCCCTGAATTGGAGAACTGGAATATAGCAACCCTGTTTTTGGCCCGTTGCCTATTGTGTAGCTTCACCTCTCTACCATTTTGAGTTTGTCTGCTCTACAGAATCCTTGATAGAGTGGATCTGTTCACTTTTCCTGTGTTCCTGCATATACCAGAGGTGGCTCATGTGTGGCCTCTAGATGTTGTGGGACTACATGTTCCATAAGCCATGACCAGTGCAGACAGAAATGAAGGATTATGGGAGCTAAAAGTCCAATGACTCTGAAGGTCTGTATACTCCTCAACCGCAGCATGCTTGGAACAGCAGCTGCCAGCAGTTAACAAACGTTTAATGCAATATTCTAGCAGTCTAACGTAAAAGGATGTTTGGAACAGATCAGTTTCAATACTGAATTCACACTGTTCAGATTCCTAAAGTATTCCCAGAGTACACCTCTCACAGTTCACCAGAATAGAATTTTTCTTCACTGCCATGCTATGATCACAAAATCTATATTTATTGATGTCTCCCTTCTGTGCCTACAGGAATCCACTTAAGGTCTGGACTAGGCAACCACTGACATATTTCTGACACGGTAGGGCCACTCACAAGACTTCTTGTTATCTCACAGCATGGTATGGAGTGGCAAAAGCCAGCAAGGTTACTTTGCATAAGAATCAGAACATCCCACAAGAAATTGTAAAATCCAATAATAACAAACTGAATAACAATTTACTGCCGTTTCATGATGCTCCAGGTCTAATATCTGAGGAGACGGGTTCACTCTGCATAGTGGTAGGAGTGGCCTAATCAGAATGAAAATCTCACACAGTCAGCCAGAACAGATATTGTGGAGACTGTCATGATCCACAGCATCTTTTCTGTTGCCATTATTGTGGAATCTCTTCGGAATGGTGCTTAGTTTATTTGTTGTACAAGAGCTGTTTCTTCACCAGTAGCTAAGCATATAAAACATAAAAATATATCATGGAAGTGGTTAAATCAATTAATATATTAAAGTTTTCAAATATTGAGTAACAGACCTTAAAAACAGGTACAGTATTTGTTGAAAAGAGAGACTAATAAAAGTGATGTTTATACCTCCTGTTCGTGATGTTTAGATCATTAAAACATAATGTCTTTATTACATATTAGATATTGTAGTATGGTAAACACTTCCCTCCGTGTATGTTTTGTATGTGTTGTTTATTTGTCTGTTATATAATAAAAATAATTTTAAAAAAACCATAATGTCTTGATGCTTAGTGAATTGTGTTACATGTTAACAGAAGAAATAAAGATGATTTGACTTAAACAACAAATTGATTGTTCCCTTTTAAATTTAATACACCATTTTTAAATATTGGGCTGTCCATCTGTACAGCAGACATGCTTCTTACTTATATGATTAAAATCCAATAAACAGGAAAGAAAAGCTGTAAATTGTATATAGTAACACATTAAAATGTGCCTCCATTACACACTGTGGAAACAGCTAACCCAATGAATAAACAGGGCTCCGTTGATTCAAATCATAAGCAATTGATCCTTCTATATGTTCTGCTGTTTCATTTGTTAGATTCCTCTCTAAGGAAGAGCTTTTCTGAATTTGGAGAAGGATGCTGTATAGTGCTGTGCTTTGGATTTGAATGAATCCCCAATAGAGCTGATTTGGGCAGCTTTTACATATAGCTTATTAAAAGGAAAACTCCTCCAAAGCAATTCACATCCAAAAGTAAACACCTTGAGTCCCTTCACTGGGAAGAAGGTGGGATAAAGCTAAGTAATTTCAATTCATTAAAAAAAAAACTTTCCAGTGTCATCATGATGAGAAGACAGGATTCTCTAGGAAAGACAATAATACTGGGAAAGGTGGACGGCAGCAGCGAAAGAATAAGACTAAATATGAGATGGGTTGACTCCCTAAAGAATCAAAGGTCTGAGTCTACAAGAGTTGAGCAGTGTGGTTGGGGACAAGATATTCAGGGGATCGCTCATTCATAGGGTTGCCATAAGTCAAAGGCAACTTAGCAGCACATAACAAGAATACAGAATTCAAAATGCCAGGAACTAGCCTGATATTTCTGCCCAATATTGTCCCCATATTGCAGGCAGGAAAAAGGATGCCAAGCTTTACATAGCAAAGGTCAGCCTGAATGCTGACAACACCATTTGCATTTCTTGAAGAAAAAAACCAGTCCTGATAATTACTTTGTATTTGGGTGAGGAGTGGTTAACTGATTTTTTAAAAGGAGTCAGCATCTGAGATTTCCTCTTGTGTGGTATCACTTTGTGAATGGTAGTGAGCACAAGAGGGCATCCTGTAGACCATCTTGAGTGCTGTCATTAGCCATTTCAGTTTGGAAGCATGCAGAATGCGGTCAGAATGCAGTCCAAAAGCTAATATATTTCCTTCCAGGCTCTCCTATAAGAAAGGTGCCAGGATAGGAGATGGAGATGAGAACAGTTTCATTTTTTGACTTGCATATCTATCTTTTAATCACAGCCAGTGATTTTAGCAGGACTCTCCAATCCCAGTGCCTTAAGGGAGGGATGTTGTTTTAGTGATGCAAGTCTTCCATGTTCTTTGCTAGTATTCACTCCAAGAACAGGAGTGCTAAGGGTATTTTGGTGAAATCTGTAAATCCTTAATGTGGGTAGGATTGGAAAATGGGTGGCTGTTGCAATCTTTCTGCCTCTAACACTGTATAGATTTATCCACTCATGTCTTATACTCTGTTGACGTCAATGTCAATTTACCAGAAAACAAAAGGAATCTGATGCTATTTTTCATTCATCTAAAATCCCTAGGTCCTTTACATGTCCATCTGAAATGATACAGATTTTACACCTAGCTATGGCATATGGTGCTTTCATACATATTATCAAAAACTCATGTAGAAGGATAAGTCAAAGCAATGTCCCACATGAGCAATCTCCTCCAGCAAAAAAAAAGACCACGCTGACTATACTCCTGAAATCTTGCATGTTTCTTAAACATGCTGTGCTTTGCATCAGTTGCATAATTATATCTGACTGAGGGGGATAAGGCAGGGGAATAAGGATATCTATTATTTACATCCAAAATGTAAAGGTTGCCAATGCACAAAATGCTCTGCACCTTTTTTTCTAATGTTCAGCAGGATCAAACTCAGAAGGTAGGACTATCTTTACAAATTCTCCCAATTCTGTCAAGAAAAAAAAAGAGGAAGTTAGGCTGAGATTGGATGGCAATATTGGATTACATTGAAAGGGTCATTGGGTGTGGTCCTTAAAGCGGTCCTTCGGCACACATGAAATCTGGTCCTGTTCACTCCAGCCTAGCTCCAAAAACAAACTCTGCTGCTGGACCAAAAGGGTTCGGATTGAGCACAGAACAGAGTCGGGCTGGTTTGCAATCTCCTCTACATCATCTGGTCACTGGAAAATAGATTGAACTGGGCTGTGTCATAGGCGATCCAAAAAGCAGGCTAAATCACTGGATGACGGCACCCTGAGGGTGTGACTGCATTGACAAATAATATAGGAAATGCTCCAGGATTGGGATGGTCTGATTCACATTACTTTCTGTTGTAGGAGTGGTAGCCGTGTCAGTCTATTCAGACATTATAGGTAAAAACAAAATAGAAATAAAAAGTTTAAAAAGACAAAAATTTGGTGGCACCCTAAAGACTAACTTTCACAATTTTTTTAAATGTGAGCTTTCATGGACAAGTCCAGTTCAACATTCCTTACTGTTGACTATATGAAATACAAATCAATGCAAATAAGCCCCGAGTTTTCCCTCTCAATCAGTGTTGGGGGGTTTTTCCTCCACCACTGGGGCTTCTACTCTCTATGTAACTAAATGCATTCACATTGGTACAAGTGGTGTGATCACTTGAGAAGACGTGGAAGGATTTATAGCCATTGTATCTGAAGCCATTCCAGCCAGCTGAAACAACAGGGAAAGAGGGAGGGCAGTAGAAAAAGTGGCTGCTATTTGAATCCTCTCTTCTCCAAAGCTAATGTCTACATCTGCTTTCTTCTTTACTTCCAGTTCCATTTCTTTGCCTTCTCTTCATTTCTTTTTTACTTTTATTCTTGTAAAAGCTTGCTAATGTAGAAAGTTACTAGGCAACCCAAGGTGGGGTGAGGAGAAATATGAGAGAGAGAAGTTATCAATCGCTCTGTTTTGAGGTTGTTAAGGTAGCTCTGCTCTAAACATGTCTCCTACAAATCTGGATGACCAGAGCTGAGCAGAACTACCATAACAAGCTACAACAATGCTTTTGAATGCCAATTTCTTCCCCTCTCTTTACTAACTCATGTGTGTTGGGCTGAACCAAATTAAACACAGGAAGACTAACTTCACAACAGATACATTCACATTTTTTCTGTGGTATAGTTGCATCCTCACTTGCAGTTTACTTTTTAAAGTATCAACATGTTAAAGGTTATAATCCAACCAAAAAAAAAAAAAAACCCAAAGCTCTTTATCTGCAATTTGGTCAGTGGTATGCCCTCTGAACACAGTGTTATGTGCTGTCAAGTTGCCTCCAACATATGGTGAGGCTGTGAATGTATGACCTCCAAAATGTCCTGTTCTCAACAGCTCTACTCAGCTCTTGTAAACAAGCCTGTGGCTTCTTTTTGGATCAATCCATCTTATATATGGTCTTCCTCTCTTCCTGCTGCCTTCCACTTTTCCTACCATTATTGACTTTTCCAGAGAATCTTGCCATCTCATAATATTCCCAAAGTAGGACAGCCTCGGTTTTGTCATTTTTGCTTCTAGAGAAAGTTCAGGCTTGATTTCATCTAGGGACTCACTTGTTTGTGTTTCTGGCCTTCCAGAATATTTGCAAAGCTTTCCTAAAGCACCATATTTGAAACACATTAATTTTCTTCCTGTCAGCTATCTTCATTGTCCAGCTTTCAGACCCAAACATGGTGATCAGAAGTACAATTATTTATCTAAAATATTTTTATCCTGCCTTTCTCCTTAAAAAAAAAACCAAGACAGCTTACATAATTAAAAAGATAAGACTGTGCATGGTCTTGTCTCCAGTGACACATCCTTACACTTGATAATACTTTCTAGTTTCTTCATTGCTGCTCTTCTAAGTGTCAGTCTTCTTCTGATTTCTTTCACTGCAGTCTTCATTCGGACTGATGATTGAACCAAGGTATATACAAAATCTTTAACGATTTTGATTTTTTTTTCATTGTCAACATTAAAGTTTCCAAAAATAAGACCCAATTTTGACAACAACAACAACAACAACAACAAAAGAGGAAAGCAACTTTATAACTGTTCGCTGATTTGTGGAGATCATCAGTTGGAGTCATTGCTTAGTGTTGTAAGTCAAAACTAGAATATCCCCATTGAATCCACTGAACCTATGGGAGAGTTGAGTCACCAAATCCCCACTTACTCTACTACACTCAGCAACAGGATTACAGTAATTCCTGAATCAGTGTAACAGTCCAGAGCGAATGTTCAGGAAGTGGAACAGGAAGGGGTCATAACAAAAAGGTCTCCCCATAAACATACACACAGTGTTAGGTGGAATCCTACTCACAGGCTTTCTACATGTTAAGCTTTAGTACATTAAGTCACTCTATTTGCATATTTTATTGTGAAACAGGTATTTGATAAGGTCTAACAAATTTGTCAAAAGATTGAGAAAATGCAGAGTTTGACTGTGTAAAAGAAACCTGCTGAAAGGATGGCCAGTCATTCACAGGGCAGATGTTCTTTCTCATGATGTCTGGATGTTCCTGCACGTGCTTCCTTCACTGTATCTTCAAAGGGGCTTGAAACTTGCTTTTAAGAAAGAGACTGACAGAAGGAGAGACTGAAAGAGAAATGTTTTGGAATTGATTTCAGATACTAAATGCCGAATCCAACATGAATTAGATTAAACATGTGGATGATCAGAGTCACAAAATACAGCCCTAATGATTTGCTCAAAGCCTGAAGTGGTAAAATAGTTTTGATTAATGTCTCTGCCACAGCGAGATGGCAGGTAGCACAGGATAAGAGATATGCAGAAAGAAAGAATAAGAACATCTCAGCTAGAGCAAAACAGCTCAGACAAACATGGATAAATCTTCATACTTTCATGGGGAGATACATAAAGACTGACTGTATTTTGATTGGGGACAAGAAGTTGAGTGTCCTGTCCAATATACAAAGCATTGTGGACTATGTAGGTATCTTTTTTGCTACGAGGATTACTAAAATGATTGCAAAACTTAGCTAAAAAGGAGAGAATACTACTTGTGGGTAGCATGCATAGGAAGAAGCTATTCATAGAAACAGAAAACATGGAATTTGAAAATGCTAGCCCAGAAGATCAATAATTTGTAGAACAGATTTAAAATGTCTCAACAAGAGCTAAACCATGTCCATGCTAGCTAAGCAATTTTAAGGCAAGGTTACAACCAACCAGAGACTGAGGTATGTAAACTTACACATTGGTACAAAATGGAAATCTGTATTTGGCTGTTGTTTAAAAAAACAATCCTCAGTTTAAGGATAGGAGGGCTAGGCATAACCAATATTCAGTCACCTCCAAAACCATGGCTACAATGCCATAAAAATTAAGACTATAAGATGGATTTATGGTCTTTGAGATGAAGCATTTGCACTACTTAATGCTGCTCCCATTTTATCAATTTGTCTTGAAGGGGCACAAATCACTCGCAAGGTACAACCATCCATTCCCATTCCCTGTACTAATTCTGTGGTGAATCTCAATTCCTCTAAAGTGCTGCTCTGACTCAATGCAGCATTTGGAATTGCTGTTATGAGTCCATGGCACGGGAATATCTCCTTATGGCGAGTGGCCTTAAAAGACCTTTCTTTCCTCCCAACCTGCTCCTTAAGCATGAGTTTGGAAAGATGAAGCAACTTGCAAGGGTGTGGTAGTCTATGGTTGGGAGGCAGTGCAAAGCTCCTTGCATAACTGATGCTGGCCCTGTAAAGGGATCTTTGGCCTCTGTCAGTGTTGAAGTGCCTTTGCATGTTCCAGATCTGTGGAGTAGACCCTTTTAAAATATAAAGGGAGAAAGAAAAGCACGCTTTTGTCTGGCAAGGGAAGTCCCATAGTGCTAAACAGACCCTCAGTACAAAGCGCTACAAACATAGCAAAGGGGTTTGGGGATGGAAAAAGGAGTATCAGGGACTCATGGGGGAAAAATCTTTCCATACCTGATACACAGTGAGATAAGAGGAACTTGGTCTCTGTGTTGGCAACTGCTGTTAATACCAGTGCTTAACCAGCAGGGAAGCACTTCACCCATATATACACTGTAGGGCGACCCTTTCCCTTTTTAGTCCATGGGTCACTAATGGCAACCGATATTCAGAGCAGAGCTTGAAAAGTTGTCACAGTATCAAACCTGCTGAAACAGGAAATCATGAGTTTAGTTTCTTTTTTTTTCAAGGTAGCACTTCCATTTGTCATTATTCAAGAGCAACTACAAGAAATGGTTGTTGTGGGTTTTTCAGGCTCTTTGGACGTGTTCTGAAGATTGTTCTTCCTAACGTTTCACCAGTCTCTGTGGCCGGCATCTTCAGAGGACAGGAGTAGCACTCTGTGCTCTAGTGCAGTTTGTTTGGGAGTTCAGTATTTATAGCTGTGGGATCAGCTTTTGTCCTTTTCAGGAGATGGGTGATTATGGTAATCAGTCTGTTTTTGTTGTGGGTGTATTGTTGTGAACAGGAGGAGAGATTATCTGTCACTGTGATTCATGGGTGTTGTTAGCTGGTCTTTTGTGTGTAGTGATCACCAGTCCTTGTGGCTGGGTAGAGTTTGTTGACCTTTTGCAGGCTGTATTTTTCAGTGCTGGGAGCCAAGCTTTGTTGAGTTTTAAACTTTCTTCTTTTTTGTTGTTGTTTTAGTCTGCAGTGCCTCTCATGTTCTTTGATTCTGGTATGGATGCTTCGTTTTGTGGTTCCAATATATACCCGGCCACAACTGCAAGGTATCTGGTATACACCTGCAGTGGTGAGGGGGTCCCTTCTGTCCTTTGCTGACTGTAACATTTGTTGTATTTTTGTGGTAGGCTTGAATACTGTTTGTAGGTTGTGTTTTTTCAAAAGTTTCCCCATGCAGTCCATGGCCCCTTTGATGTATGGCAGAAATACAGTACTTTATTTGTATTTCTGTTTGTGGGTGGCTGTTTTTCTTTAGTTTGGTGCTGTTTTCTTGGTTTAATTGGCTCTTGTCATTTAATTTTTGGAGTAGCCATTTGCCTGTAGGGCCCAATTCAGATGGTTGAGTTCAGTGCTGAGAAATTGAGCTTCACAGTTCTGATTTGCATGGTCTACCAGTGTTTTGATTAAGCAAATAATGGGGGCTGTAATGCATCTCCTGTAACAGTAAATATTATATTATATTATATTATATTATATTATATTATATTATATTATATTATATTATATTATATTATATTATATTTGCCTCATGTGACCAGAATCCTACTGATATTTGTGTATGGTTCATATAACCTGGTTGTTGCTAACTGCAGCTAATTAACAAGGGGCAAGGGTGGTCTGGCCATGTGTCTGACTGCAAAACCAAGATGCAGCCTGACACCTCATCAATAAGCTGCAACTAGCCACGGCAAGTTACACAGACCTTATGGGAATTCCAATAGGATTCCAGCCAATGTAACAGCTATGGTCTAGGCTACTTACTGTGAAAATGAATTAATTACAAATAATGTATTAGTTGTAGCTAGTCACTTCCAAACTCTGATTCATACCCATATTGCTTCTGAACCTGATAACCAATGGCAGATACTTCCTCCATTATTTTTTTTCGTTTATTCAAAAATGTCATTTTGATGCCACCTAAGTGCTTCTTTAAAATATATCAGGGTGCCATATTCCATAAACGAATGTCATCTCTAAAGGAAGCCACAGGCTTGGAGTTGGGCAGGGCTGTTGAGGACAGGACATTTTGGAGGTCACTTATTCATAGAGGTGCCATAAATCGGTGGGTGACTTGACAGCACATAACAACTGTGTAATCATGCCTCATATGAAAGACCTCCTGGTGGGTGCTCTGAATCTGCTGCCATTCTATTTCGTCTGAAGTATACACCCATCCCAGTAATTTTAATCTGGCATTGAAACATCTGCTTTAAAACGAAAACAAAACCCTCCCCCACTGAAATCCATGGGATGTAAAAGTCCTTAATTTTCATCACAGCTTTGTCTAATGTAGGTGTAGAGAACCTGTGTCTTTCCACGGGCTGCTGGACTCCTGTATCCATCATGCTGTGCCATCCTTGCAAATGGGGAGAGATGATAAGAACAACAGTTCATCAACAACACACAGTGACAGCTTCCTTACCCTTGCTTTTATGTGTGTGTTTGTGTGTGTGCGTGCACATACACATGCTTTTGAAAATCACTTTTTAAATATAATGCTCTCATTGAATAGGGATTAAAATCAGTGACAAATGTGGTGAAATATGCAGGCATCCGGATTGGGGGTTGGGGGTGGTGTTTGAACTGCATAAAGACAATTACTTTTTGCTATACATATATAACACAAGTGAAAGCTTAATTAACTTGTCAGAAAGTGTGGAGTCTCTTTTCTTGAGCTGCTGAACTCACCTTCCCCAAAGACTTTGAGTTGAGGGTTGGAAGGGGGGGGGAGAGAGAAACACCCATCCTGAGTGCTTTATCTGAAGAAGCCAGTCATGCATGGCATTCCTGTAACTCAGTAATCTTGTTTATCTGTCTCTGTGAAAGTCTGTCCCCCCCACCCCACCCCACCCACTCCTCATCGCACCCACTGCAGCTGGGCGAACCAGACTCTTTTTGTCTGGCAAAGAGGCTCCCAAATGAGGACTGCCTTTGTGCTACGAATGGAGCGAAGTCATAAGACAAAGCATGGCTAATTATGACATACAAGGCTCCTGTTTGTCAGGCAGGTGTGGAAACGGGGGGGGGGGGGGGCTGGTAACAATGATCCAGATCCCTAAAGTGTCCTTGCTTACAGGCTATCAAATCTCTATCAGCAGGTGTCTCATTCTCCCCCCTCTCCCCCCCCCAGTCTATCCAGCCACATAAACAATGGTACCTTATTCAAAAATCTGAGGTGACGAGGGTCTAAGAGAAACAGGAAATTAACATGGGAGGTACTGTGTGCACTTAGGGGAAGGGGGAATGAAGCCCCAGTCCAACAATTCATCATCATCATCATCTTAGAACTGCATAGCTGGAAGGGACCCTGTGGATCTTTGAGTTCAAACTCTGTCAGGGAGACACTGTGGGGAATTTGAACTCCCAACCTATTGCTCCACAGCCAGAGGCCTAAACTACTGAGCTGTCCAGCAGTTCATATCTCCAGATATGTGTAGCCTTATTTCTACAGGGATGCTGAAAGCATGAAACTAGAATGATTTATTTTCGGTATCCTGGCTCGCCAGTTATTGTGACCATTATCACCCTCGCCGACACCACACTTTATTCCACCCTGACTCCATGAAACCTCAGTCATTTACAACATTCGAACTATGAATCACCAGGCTTTAAAAAAAATAATCTACCAGAAACATCTTTAAAGGCAAAAGCATACTAAATGCCCTTTGAAGCAAAGCAGTAATGAATATTTATGCCCCTCATCAGGGAGATCTTTCCACAGCCTGGGGGACACCAACTGAGGAGATCTTGCTCCTTTCTACTATGCCTTTAAAGCTACTTCTATCCTTATGTTTTCTGCTATCACCTGAAAGAAACCTGCATACATAGGGATGCCAGGTTGGCAAAAATTCACTCTCAGAGACTTGAAGGCCAAAACCTGACACCAGATAATACGGCCTCTCTGACATCACAGAAGATAATCTTTGTGGGAGTAGGAAAGGGGGCAGACCTGCAGCTAAGCCAGCTCACAGTGGAAAGGGGTGCCAGGGGACTCCATTTCCTGTTCTGCTCCCAACAATAGGAAGACCCAAGGACATGGATCCACCAGTTCTCTCCCCTACACCCTCCCATCACTCCTGCATCTGGGTGCCCTAATGTGATGCCGAGCAATCTTTTCACAAAACCAGTGAAAGACTGACCTAAAAGACTGGAAACAACACAGCAGGAGATCTACAATTCCAAATTATTCAAAATTTCAGAATTCTGCACTTGCCCAATTCACAGCTTGTAAATATGAAATACAAAGGACAGGTATTTTTGCATCATGTTAGGGCGAGTGTCTGGGATGGCTGAATAGTTTTACTGCAAATCAGAAAACCCTGCAGGGCATCTGAAGTGTGTGTTGTTGCTGCTGCTGCTGCTGTTTCAAAGAGCTGATTGTTTTGTGTGGGAGGGGTTGTTTTGTTTGTTGCTGTTGTTGTTGTAATCATCCTCAGTGCAAAATTTAGTAAGCCTTTCAATACGTTCATGGATTTGAGCAGCCCAAAGGGATTTCGTGGCTAGTGTGGTCAGAACTCAACAACTCTGAAAACTGTGCTGGTAATCCCAGGCTCACAGAACACTGTTTTGGACATAATATTGAGAAATCCTATTTTCTCTTGCCTTTTAAAGCAGACGCCCAGCACTTTTAACCTAAATAAATAATGGATGCACTAAGACTGCCATGCTGAAACCGATGTCATAACATGTCTTCCCTTCGGTACAGAACACTGACATCCGTTTGAACACTTTAAACTCTGGGAAATCTACTTAGATCAAACATCTGCTAATGGGTATTCCCCATGAGTCACCCTATTTGTTTGCTTGCTTTAAGTACTCCTTTGGACCCACACAAACCTTTCCATGCCCTTAAGGTAGTTGAGAATAATATAAAACTCTTTTCTTAAAAAAAAAAGAAGAAGAAGCCTTGCAACATATATCTGTTACAGCCTCCAGGGTCCAAAAAGAACAATGACAGCAGATGAGATGACAGTAGCATCAACAACAATGAATCTGGAGAACTGGTAAAGAGGTGGGAAATTCAGGTCCAAGTCTCCACTGCAGTAGGAGGTTCACTTTATGAGGTGAGGACAGTCATTCTCTTTCAGTTTGGCCTCTCCCATACAGTTGATCTGAGGATAAAGGAGGAAAGAGGAGAGCTATGTGATCTTTGAAGGAAAGGGGGTATGGCAACTTTCCGAATCCCATCCCAAAATCAGACCCACCCACTTCAACAGTGTTGCAAGTGACTGTGTGTAGGACTGCACATCATATACCTGGGAATGCTGCTTCCACATCCAGCTTCCATCCAGCTTTCCATGTGCCTATGTAAAGGTTTATACACATAAGAAAACTGTAATTTTCTTAGAAGGACAGGAAAGATGTGGGTGAGGTTTCTTTTTGGAAAGCATTCCAAGTCCTTGGGGCTATCCAAGTAAACACCTCACATCAGTCTGTCACATCCTGCTGTCACATCATTCTCTCCCAAAATGGAACTTCTGAAAAGCCTTTGTTGAATTACAGTGGTGCCTCGCATTACGACATTAATTCGTTCCAGCAAAATCGCTGTAGAACGAAAGCTTCATAATGCGAAAATTAAAAGCCCATTGAAATGCATTGAAACCCCTTCAATGCGTTCCAATGGGCTGGAAACTCACAGTCCAGTGAAGATCCTCCCTAGGGCAGCCATTTTCGGTGCCTGTGCAGCGAGCAATCCATCCCAGAAAACAGCAGGGAGCCATTTTATTTACCCGGCGGCCATTTTGAAACCGCCGATCAGCTGTTCTAAAATCGTTGTTTTGCGAAGAATCAGTTTCCGAAGCAGGGAACCAATCACCACAAAGCAAAAAACCCCTATTCAGACCATCATTTTGCAATCACAAAAGCGATCACAAAAATGTCGTCGTAATGTGGTTTCGTCATAATGTGGGGCAATCGTAAAGCGGGGCACGACTGTATCAGAATGGGGAAAGTGGCTTAAGTTGGGAAAGATACTTCATAAGGTATGCAAAGTCCTGGCATATGAAAGAATAGTGAGAATTATCTTGAGTTGCACCAAGAAGTTGCTGGCGTCCAATGCAGCCAGTAAAAAATATGTCATCATTTCACCACCTGACCAGAGGGTGGTATTTGCAGCTTCCAAGCCATATCAGGCATGGCCCTGGCCAGAGTGAGGCAGCTGTGGGTGTCTGAGGGATACAAAGAGCTGGATGACTAGGATAAGATCTCAAACTTCCAGACAGGTAGGGAGCTAATGCATTCTCTAGAGAAGAGTGAACTCACACATCCTCTCACATTCCACCAACATGTAAATGACCTTAGTTTTTTTCCCTTCCCACTTCCCAAAATGAGGGAAATTTGACTCATGCTCCAAAGTAAACCCATTGCAATGAGCAACACCCACTAAGAGTAATGAAAGGGCCCTGCCTTTAAGGCCTGCCATGCACACACAAGATGAAATGTCCCATGTTCTAAGGCAGATGCACTTCTTTCAAGAGCTACTGCAGTGTCTTGTCCTCAAGGAATATGAATTCAGTAACAGCAATTCTTTTCGATGTAACTTCCCTCTGCTATCTTGGTAAAATACAGTAGGGCCACGGTATCTGTGGGGAGTAGGTTCCAAGCCCCACCCCCATGGATGCTGAAAAATGTGGATGTACCAAATGCTATATATTGCATGGTTTCTGGCTCACTCTAGTGGCCCATTCTGGTAAATACATCCTGAAAATATGTAGAAATACGTATTTCAGGGGGTTGTGGGTTTTTTTTTAGTATTTTCAGGCAACAGATAGTGAAGCAGTGGATACTGATTCCACAAATAGGGGGTCCTACTGTAATTATAATCATATGATGTCAAGTCAATTCTGACTTATGGCCACCCTTTTCACATTTTTCAAGGTAGAGAATACACAGAAGTGGTTTACCGTTCCCTTCTTCTGGGGGCGCCCTGGAACTGCACAGCTTGCCCAAGGCCTCACAGGCTGGCTCTACTCACAGGAGACAGAGCGGGGAATCTAATTCACAACCTCTGGTTCTGCAGCCAGATACCTTGGCCACAGATTATTTTATTACAAGATCCAGTGTTTTATTTCTCATCTTGGGTGTGGTCACCACGCGCCTCAGGTTTTAAAAGCCCTTTGAAGGGATGCAATATGAAGCTGATTGAGCAGTACTCACTCATGTTTTTCTTTCTCCCTGCCTCCCTCACATAAAATAATAATAAAACAATAAGATAACATCTATTTATCTATTTAAAATATTTTACCCCACCTTTCTTCATAAAAGAATCCAATCAAATGTTTCATCCTCCTTATCAAATGTTACCACAGATGTTTAAAAGTCTCCCAGTGTCATTAGCACCTTTTTATTTTGACTCTGATTTGTTTATGCTTGTAGAAGAAGGGAATTATGTAGACAGCAGCTCTTCCCAGAATCTGTGGTCTTTGCACATGGATGGAATAGTCAAGAAGATACTCCGAGTACATCAAGGTCGCATCAGCACAACCCATGACCTGCCAAGTCCAATGCAGCTGACCAGTTGCACTATACCTAAATTCAAACATCACACCAACCCATGGTTTAGTGTTGTGTCTGAGAGTATAAACCTAAACAAAAAAATATGATTTGAGGTAGCTTGCCTAGCCTTGGTATAGGTCTTTGCTAAGCATGTTTTGCACAAACCATAGCTTACAATTGGCAAACTATACAACTGGCAAACTAATAATCATTGGGCAACATGCTACTGATGACTGATGGAGCAAAAATGTCTGATGGCATAACTGCACGGTCCAATGATGAAAAGGACGCTCATCTAGAAACTGGAAATTAAGAAAAACAGTTGCAAGCTGGGCTGATGATGGGCTGGCCAAGATAAGGTGCTCTGTACTGTCTAAGCAGTGTTAACTCAGACACCATGGAAAAGGCATCTTCTTGGAAGCTGTGGAGGTCAACACAGGAAACCAGACTGTGTTTTTCCCCTCTCCTTTAATACTTTCATGGGTGGGAAACAGAGGTGTTTTTTCCCCCCAGCCTTCCTTCTCTGCACTGCCCCATTTCTCAAGTGGGGCAGCTAGAAAACCAATTGCAAAGGAGTTCTGGGATGCCTCCTTGTACACGCAAGTGGAATGCAGAACCACCCGCTTGAGTTGTGCAAGCCATGTGCTTAATACGTGTCCTTGCCATCACTTCAACCAAAGAAACCAGAGTGAGAAGCTGAAGGCGACTGATTGAAAGCAGACAGACCGAACTAAAAAAATGCTTTACTGGTAAGCATGGAAGTTCATGCCAATTTTTTAATCTATAAGTGGTTCAAGTTATTGCTTGGAAAATGTCCGAGCTGAGCCAATATGACCTTCCAAGCACATGGTACATGCACCCACGCCCAGATAAGCACATGCACACGCACCGACACACATTGTGGCACTCTTGAGCAGCCAGCAAATTGAGCAAGTTTGTTGAGCCTTTGGAGGCCAGCTAGAATTGTGGGAACAGCATCTGGCAAATGAGCATGCATAAGGCCTTGGGAATTCTTCATTCAACCCTCAGCTTTCCAAGAGAGGCAAAGGGAAAGTGGTTTCTTAACTCTGACAGTCTTCCCAGTTTCTTCTCCCTGAGGCATGCAAGCTCCTTCACCCTGGTGGCTTTCTTTCCAACATATGATGAAGAAATCGCCAAACGTCAGCATGCCATAAAGATCTTGCTGCCATTATTCTCATTCTCATTAACGCCAAGCATTAACGGGCAAATGCCAGCTAGACATTTGGCCTTTCCAAAACAGTCTTAGTGGTTGCAATTCAAATAACTAGCAAAGGAGGAGGAGGAAGAAAATTATTATCATTCTGCACTGCCAGGAAACAATAAGTTTGCTTTCCAAAAAAATTGCAAACATTAGCCAAAGCAAACATAATGAGAAAAGGCAAACATTAACAATGTGGCACATTCTTTTGTTTCTAGAGATACAGGCACCCTTCATGGATATGCTGGTCACGTAGTGTCCTGACATCTCTTTTCTTAATCTATATGGCCAAGATTTTATTTTGGGATCTCATGGATAAGCTCCATCATGTGCGGTACACAAGCTTCACCTTTTTTCAAGCGAAGCTCTTTGCCGTTGGGGCTTTAGGCTTAGATTCTTTTACAAGGGGTTCTTCTCCAAGCATACAGCAGAGCAGGAAGAAAACACAAGGCATACTAAAGCTGCAGCTCCTGTCCACAACCACTGGGAGAACATGCGGAGACCATGGGATGTTTGCACTCCCTGCTTCTGAAGGCAGAGAGAAAGGACCAGCTTTAGATGGAAAGATCTGACTTTAAAAACAACAAAACCTATTACCAGTCCTTGTAGAAATATAAATGGCCTTTGCCTGTTGACATTGGGGTTCCAATATGTGCAGACAGCAGATCAGGAGAATTTGCTATGAATCTACAGTGTGGCTGTGTGCTGCCTGGGGGATGCTGGGAGTGGTGTTTGTTTGTTTGTTTGTTTGTTTGTTTGTTTGTTTGTTTGTTTGTTTGTTCGTTCGTTCGTTCGTTCGTTCGTTCGTTCGTTCGTTCGTTCGTTCGTTCTTTCTTTCTTTCTTTCTTTCTTTCTTTCTTTCTTTCTTTCATTGTATTTATACTCCGCCTATCTGGTCAAATAAGCACTCTAGGCAGCTGCCAACATATAAAACATTTATGAAATATAACATTTATAAATTTTTTACAATCAATAGAGAAGTTATTCAGGATGAAAGAAAGAAAGAAAACAAAGAAGAAAGAAAGAAGTCTTGAAAGTTTACTCTGGGAGTCTTAAAGGGTTACTCTGGGAAACTTTTTTATAATTTTTTGTTGTTGTTGAGGGTTGTGTGTGCCCCCATACATAGTCTTGATAAGTTGCATTTATTTATTTAAACACTTTGTGATACCTCGCCGCATTAAAATTTTCGCCAGGGTAGTGATCACTGAATATGGGCAGTAGAGAACAGGACACAGTCAGCACCCTACAGATGGTGGAGCTGTGATTACATTAAATGGAGAAAGCCATTCATGTCCTTTCTTCCAGGGTTCCAAAGGGAGGGGTACAGTTGTTGCTGGTGCTGCTGCTGTTGTTTTGTCTTATATTTTGTTGTTGTTTAGTCACTGTGTCCAACTCTTCATGGCCAGAGCACGCCAGGCCCTCCTCTCTTCCACGGCCTCCCGGAGTTTGGTCAAATTCATCTTGGTAGCTTCAATGACACTGCCTAACCATCTCGTCCTCTGTCATCCCCTTCTCCTCTTGCCTTCATATTTCCCAACATCAGGGTCTTTTCCAAGGATTCTTCTCTTATCACGAGATGGCCAAAGTATTGGAGCCTCAGCTTCAGGATCTGCCCTTCCAGTGAGCACTCAGGCTTGATTTCCTTCAGAATGGATAGGTTTGTTCTCCTTGCAGTCCAGGGGACTCTCAAGAGCCTCCTCCAAGCACCACAATTCAAAAGCATCAATTCTTCAGCGGTCAGCCTTCTTTATGGTCCAGCTCTACTTCAATACATTGCTACAGGAAAAACCATAGTTTTGACTATGCGGACCTTTGTTGGCAAGGTAGTGTCTCTGCTTTTTAAGGTGTTGTCTAGGTTTGTCATCACTTTCCTCCCAAGAAGCAGGTGTCTTTTAATTTTGTGGCTGCTGTCACAATTTGCACTGATCCTGGAGCCTAAGAAAGTGAAATCTGTCACTGCCTCCATATCTTCCCCTTCTATTTGCCAGGAGGTGATGGGACCAGTGGCCATGATCTGAGTTTTTTTATCTTGATTTGACTTGACCTATATACCACTACCTAATGCTAGAGCACTCTCTGGGAGGTTTACAGTATAATTATGCAAGGATCACTTTGCCCTTCCCCCCCCCAACAAGCTGGGTACTCATTTTACTGACCTAGGAAAGATGGGAGGCTGAGTCAATCTTGAGCCAGCTACTTGAACCCATTGGGATAAAACTCAGATTGTGAACAGAGGCTTGACTGCAGTACTGCAGTTTAACCCCTGTCCCACTTTGGCCACCAAAGCCATGTCCCAGGCTTCTGTGCCCAGTTCCCGATGCAAAAATGTCCTTTCAGCTTTGAAAGAGAAGACCTCTTTGCAATTCAAAGGGTCGGTGTGTGAAAAGGGGGGGCATATTGGCTGAGGAACCACTGGATAACACTGGAAAGTATGCACAGTGTGGTAGAGAAGTAACATTAACCTGTGGATTCAGCCGTATGAAACTTGGAATAATTATGTGAGCACACTTCCCCATTAGTAAAGGAATCACATCCGCACTTCTTTCTAAGAAGTTTCAGCTGATTAGAGAAATAAACTTGAGACAGAAGAGTGATAGAAGTTCTCGTTCTAGCTAAGTTAGAGATTTTAGGAATCTTGGCTACCGCTTTCATCTCTAGAGAACACAGTCCAGATGTGTCCTCCATGGAAGGACAAGAGAGAACTGTGAAAGGGAAGGAAGTGACGTCAACAATCCTAAGAATAGCCACCTAAGGTCAAAGGAAGATCAGCACCTGTGAAGGATGGTTTAGGAAACTTGAGGAGGTCCTCTCTCTCTCTTGTCTTCCTCAGGCAAAAACCTGCATCTTCTCCAGCATAAGCTGAGTTGCACCCAATCACTTCCAACAGGTAAGTGGACTTGGTACCAGGTACAGCCATGTCCCAAATTCCCGGGATAATAGCTGTAACCTGGGTTCCCTTGCCTACCATCTCCATAGAGACAGATGCAAAGTCTAAAATGTGAAATCCAGTAGCAACAGCTCAAGAGCACACAAGAAGCTTTGCTAAATGGCATGTCTGGAAGCCCTGAGAACAAACCTCAAACTCTGGGTTGCCAAACTGGGAGCATCTCATTCCCTAAGATTTCAGGTTGAAAGACTTGATAGCCCAAAGAATGAGCCCAAAGCCTGAGATCTGGTAGCCCTGTTTGGCTATTTGTTTAGGTGATGGTTAGAGTTTGAAAGAAAAGACTTCTACAGACTCTGTTCCATTTACTTCCCAGTAAGTCTCTTTGATTTTAGAAACATTAACTTCCCAGGAAGCAGTTCAAGTCTCAGGATGTATATGAGATCTGGTGTTTTTTTCTTTTTGTTTTTGTTTTTTTGTTGTTGCTGCTGCTGTTGTTTTAAAGTTTCAGAAGTCATGAAATGCCCTTGGCTGAGGTTTTCACAAACCTTAATTATTGGCTTAACTGTGTGCAGTTTGTTGGTCTGGTGTACATGATTAAAGGTCATGCAAATCGCTGGAGACATAATTTACAATTCTCCCTACTTGCTCTGGCAACCCACAGGAAAAGATCCCCCTGCGTTGCCCGAAGTCCTGGAATGTCTTTTGCAATGCTTTCCTGTCCTTTCGCCATCACTCCATCGAAGCCCTTCTACTGCAGATTGCATGACTACATTTTGATTTGCTTAATTAAGGGCCACAGCTGCAGTCAATTAGAGGAGCAGAACTCTTGCAAAAGACCCGCTGCCAATTTCCTAAAACCTTAGTGACTAATAATAATTGCCAAGTTTGACCAGTTCCCTTGGCATGGGGTGATTAATTAAAACTAATGATTACAAAAAGAGACAAATTGCAATAGTGGAGGGAGAAGGGGGAAGAGGAGGCAAACTCAGCCTAAATGCAAGTTTGATTAAATCATTAGGCTTGATTACTGCCACTGAGATGATCACAGCACAAAGTTTGACATGGGTGCCCTCCCAACAGGTTACACAAGATGTAAGGGCAAGAGGATATTAGCCCTCCCTGCAAAACACACACCCATGGCGATCTGCAATTTGCAAATTCATCAGCCAGATCCAGGGAATGAAATGGTTTTGCTCTGTCTTACCTTGCCGTAGGAAGCAGGCAGGTTTAATATTCAGCAGTTTGACTGTTCTTTCTGCAGAGTCTGGGGAAACAAGACAGAATACATGCCCTGTCCTGGATATTGAAATAGCCAGATCTAGCATTTGTAGAGGAGAGCCAGTTTGGTTGAGTGGAGAGTGTCAGCTGAGGACACCTGTTTTTAAATGTCCTCTTGACCAGAAAAATTCACCGGAGAAGAATAAGAGCAAGCCACACAAAACAAGAAGTATGAAGGCACACTTTTCTCCTCTTATATTGTTCTGCTTTGGAACATGGGTTTAGATGGAATGGGTCTAACTAAGGAACAATATTAAATATAAAGGGATATTTTTTGCTGTGTCCTGATCAGCTCTTGGGAACTTAAGATATTATAAATAATATTAGCTACTGGGGTAGGAGACATTAACGAGAGTGTAATAATGTTAAATTTCAAAAGTAATCTAAGGATGGGGAACAAAATTACTTTATTAAATAACAATTCTAGTTGCTTTCAAAAGTTATTTTAAAAGGACATTTTATAACTTTTAAAAGGAAAGCTTGCAAAAACTGTTCACATTTTACACCATTCTCTTATCAATCCAACTTTATCAAAGAAAAAGTAAGGGAAAGTAATGGTAAAGTAATGAGTAGTGCAAGAAGTAATGCAACAACTTAGTTTTTCATCACTTTCACAAAAGCAAAACCATTGTGGCACTTCAGGGCTAACAAATATACTTGGTTGTGAGCTGTCATGGATTGCAATCCACTTCTTTAGACACACAGAGTACAACATCTGGGCCACAGGTTTATATACAATATACATGGCGGGCTGGGGCTGGGGCTGGGGTTGGCATGATACCCAGTGTGGGACTGGGATCAAGAGTGAAGTTGAAATCAAGTGGAAGGACAATGGCACATTTGCACTTGGTCCCAATTCTGGGCTTCGAAAGTGACCTTCTTAACACGGGTAATGAACATCCAGCGTGTTGGTAATATTAGCTGTCCTGACAATCCTGACAATTGAATTTGGAGAAACAAGTAAGCTGTGCTGAGGGCAGGGCTTTGCCAAAACCAACAGACCATAAAGAATACCAGTTTTTCAATACAGATAATGAGCTTTAAAAATGTATGTATGTATGTATGTATGTATGTATGTATGTATGTATGTATGTATGTATGTATTTATTTATTTATTTATTTATTTATTTATTTATTTATTTATTTATTTATTTATTTATTTATTTATTTATTTATACATACCCTGCCTTATCCTTAAAAGGATTCATTTTGTAGCTATTTGGGGAGACTTTATTGATCATGTATTAATAAAGGGAAAGAGAAGGCACCATTGCAAGAAACATGACAATTTTAGAAGGGAAAGAGGAATCCTTGAAGGAAAGAGAATTGGTTAGATCTCCAACAATCCCAGTGGGAGAGGCACATTGTTATAATTGTCTCTTACTTGTTTTTTCTGGTTTTGGACTGTGTACTGTAATGTATTATTATTATTATTATTATTATTATTATTATTATTATTATTATTATTATTATTATTATTATTATTATTATTATTATTATTATCATCATCATCATCATCATCATCATCATCATCATCATCATCACCACCACCACCACCACCACCACCACCACCACCACCACCACCACTACTACTACTACTACTACTACTACTACTACTACTACTACTACTACTACTAATAATAATAATAATAATAATAATAATAATAATAATAATAATAATAATAATAATAATAATAATAAAGGAACCAAGGTGGCTTACATAATTAAAAACCAATATTTAAAACCTAAAAACAGTATGTATACAAATATTTAAAAGAATTACACTAGTCTTATATTAGTAACGGTCAATAAAATCAGCACTACAAACACATTTAAAAGCAACAAGGCACAAAAATCCAGTTTAAAAAAATCCCTCTCAGATAGCCAGTCACTAAGGGGAAAACCTGCCTGCAGAGAAACCTCTTTGTCTGCTTACAGAAGGACAGTAAAGATAGAGCCAGCAAAGATTTAATCCCAGTGTAGTCTGACAACAAGTTCCATAGCGTGTGAAAACTTGCATATTTTGTGCATTGAGTGTTGATCATAATAAAGCTATTATCGGCCTCTTTTTTGGGGTGGTGGTGGATTTTATTCCACTTTCCTCAAATAACTTTCTAAGAGCTGATTCCATTATGCCCTGCAATGGTCAGAAAGGGAACCAGAGTGGAAGGCGATAATCAGAATATCATTGCAAAAGATGTCAACAATAGAAAATGACTTAGTAAGAGTGCTGTAGTATTTTCTAAAGCTGCAATGTCTAAATATTTATCTTTTGTGAAGCTTTACAAATATAGTGCAGAGGACTTAATTTCTGTTGCTGTGTACATGCCTTTAGCTATCATTCACATCCACATGTGATAAAGCTATCTGCTCCCACTGTGTGTTCATCCAGCAGTGCAGACAGAGCCATTATCCCACAAGAATGGGACGTGGTGATTAGTATGTTGTTGTTGTTTTTTAGATGATGTAGTATAAAGGCTGATACGCTTACACACAGTAGTCTGGAGGAGTTCCTGTCTTGGAAGGGCCATGACACCACTCAAAGTGATTAAAATACTTGTAGGTATCCAGTGCCTGCATATAGAGCTTTGGAAATAAGTCTACGCCTGTTGTAAGAATTACAGTCAACCCTCGATGTACGAACATAATCTGTTCCGGAAGTCAGTTCGTAAATCGAGCCAGCATTTCCCATAGGAATGCAATGGAAACCAATAAATCCGTTCCGGCCGAAGTCCTCCCATGGAAAAGCAAGCCAGGCGGCTGGGAAGAAATCGGCTCCCTCCTTTCACCCGATGCTGAGTCCCCTTCGCGCCGGGCTGAGCTTTTTGGCTTCAGAGGTTTCAAAGGGGTTCCTCCGATGTCAGAGGAAGCCTTTTGAAAGCTCCAAAGGCAGGGAGGAAGGGCAGGAAATTTGAACTTCCCGCCCTTTCTCCCTGCCTTTTGGATTCGTAACTCGATCTGCGTTCGCAAGTAGGTCTGCTACTTGCAATGAGATCGGGTTCATAACCCGAAACGTTCGCAACTAGGGCCGTTCGTAAGTCGAGGGCCCACTGTATCAGATTCTGATTCAGAGGACTAAAAGATGCCTGAGCTAACCCAAAGCCACCTAAGGCTGTGCTGAATTCCAACCCAGCCGGATGAAATTGCTTAGGGCTACCATCACCTTGGCCTAACTTTGTACTGGCATTGCTGTTGTTCTTTAGTTGTTAAGTCATGTCCAGCTCTTTGTGACCCCATGGACCAGAGCACGCCATGGACCAGAGCACGCCAGGCCCTCCTGTCTTCCCCTTGCCCCCGGAGTTGGGTCAAATTCATGTTGGTTGCTTCGATGACATTGTCCAACCATCTCTTCCTCTGTCGTCCCCTTCTCCTCTTGCCTTCACACTTTCCTAACATCAGGGTCCTTTCCAGGGAATCTTCTCTTCTAATGAGATGGCCAAAGTATTGGAACCTCAGCTTCAGGATCTGTCCTTCCAGTGAGCACTCAGGGTTGATTTCTTTTAGAATGGACAGGTTTGTTCTCCTTGCAGTCCAGGGGACTCTCAAGAGTCTCCTCCAGCACCACAATTCAAAAGCATCAATTCTTTGGCGGTCAGCTTTCTTTATGTTCCAGCTCTCACTTCCGTACATCACTGCAGGGAAAACCATAGCTTTGACTATTCGGACATTTGTTGGCAAGGTGATGTCTCTGCTTTTTAAGATGCTGTCTAGGTTTGTCATCGCTTTCCTCCCAAGAAGCAGGTGTCTTTTAATTTCATGTCTGCTGTCACCATCTTCAGTGATCATGGAGCCCAAGAAAGTAAAATCTGTCACTGCCTCCATATCTTCCCCTTCTATTTGCCAGGATGAGATGGGACCAGTGGCCATGATCTTAGTTTTTTTGATGTTGAGCTTCAGACCATTTTTGGCACTCTCCTCTTTCACCCTCATTAAGAGGTTCTTTAATTCCTCCTCACTTTTTGCCATGAGAGTGGTATCATCTACATATCTGAGGTTGTTGATATTTCCTCCGGCAATCTTAATTCTGGCTTGAAATTCATCCAGTCCTGCATGATGTATTCTGCATATAAGTTAAATAAGCAGGGAGACAATATACAGCCTTGTCATACTCCTTTCCCAATTTTGAACCAATCAGGTGTTCCACATCCAGTTCTACCTATTGCTTCCTGTCCCACATATAGATTTCTCAGGAGGTAGATAAGGTGGTCAGGCGCTCCCATTTCTTTAAGGATTTGCCAAAGTTTATTGTGATCCACACAGTCAAAGGCTTTTGCATAGTCAATGAAGCAGAAGTAGATGTTTTACTGGAACTCTCTGGCTTTCTCCATAATCCAGCGCATGTTAGCAATTTGGTCTCGAGTTCCTCTGCCCCTTCAAAATCCAGCTTGTACTTCTAGGAGTTCTTGGTCCACATACTGCTGAAGCCTACCTTGTAGGATTTTGACCATAACTTTGCTAGCATGTGAAATGAGTGCAATTGTACTGGCATAGTGGCTCTGAGGGGTTTAAATCTGGCTTAATTTAGCTCTTCCACTACTCTTCTCCTTCTGTTGGATGATCACTGCAGCACAGCAATTGTACCAGCAGATCCAATTATGCCAGCAGATCTGAGATCAGTCAGCCCAAGAGGCCTCTGCCCATTCCAGCCCACTCTACAGCTGGCTTGAGTTTGGACTGCACTGCCTGGCACCTATGACTGGTGGAAGAAAGGGGCTTCATCATCACTCTTCCCCCCCACAGCAGTCCCTCCAGCCACCTAAAAGGGCCATATTTCCTAGGGATAGCAGCATCAGCAGATTGCCACTAACTAAAGCTAACTTTGGTGTGCACATGATTCATACACAATGCAATGTACCCTGAAATCACCAAAGAATCATTTAAACAGCAGCAGTTTGCTATGGATTATGACATTAGCACCATTGTGCACACACAGCTGTGCAACAGGATTTTATCCAGAGGCTCAGAGGAGCCTGCTGGATGGAGCAAGTTGCAATCTGAGGGGCAAAACTCGATGAAGGCATCTTCTCATGTGGTCTGTTACTATGAATTGTGTAATGCCAGTTTAATGTCAACTAGTATAGCTATTTGAAGTTGCTAACTGACCTACCAGTATGTTATGTTCTTGTTTAAACCACTGTTAATGTGTTAACATTATAATGTATCAGACATGCAGTTACGCTTGCTAAATCGCTTGGTTTTGCTTGGTTTCATTGAACATTTTGGAGCACAAACTATGGTGAGGAATGTGGTGTGCATTTAATACATACATTACATGGTCTATGAACAATGAGTTCTGCGAGCAGAGGCTTTCAGCCCTGAGAAGCCGTTCCTGGGTCCAGTCTTTCCTCTGTAGTTTCCAAGTGGAGCAAATACAAAGATAAGACTGCCATTTTGTTTTAATGGACAAGCTGAAGTCGAACAGGGCAGGCAGAAGAAGAATCCTTCATTATGTTTGTTATTCGTGGCATTTCCCAATGAACGGGGCTGCTGCTGAGACCTATGGCAGAGAGCTGCAAACATGAATGTGTCCACTGCATCCTAGCTGAATCTCAAAGGGCTGTAATTGTGTTCCCTGATTCTGTGTGGACGGCGATGGCTGTAGGTAATGCAGTTACTCACGGGTTACAGCCTGCAGCCGGGATAAGAGTCCCAAGCTTGAATATGCAACATGTTCCAGGGTTAATGAAGCCTAATGTGGGGCTGCCAGCATCACTCCGTGCCATCGCCTGCAGAGTTGTGAAGGGATTATATCCTGTCCTTGCATACCATTTCATCCCTGCCGTAATAGATGAAGAGCAGGATAAATCACTGATTAAGCATGCTAGTCACTGAATATGTGACTAAACTGATCCCTGCTGGAAAGCCAACTTTAATCTCTCTCTTTTCACACAACACACTCCACTTTCTCAGCTTGTTTTTTCCTTAAATCATTTCATTGGCAAATGTTTGCGAAGTTGGAATTTATAGCGCAGTCATACTGAACTCAAAAAACCTCCGGTTTCCTTTCATTTGAATTGTTGCAAAAAAAAAAAATTTGAAAATGGACCCACTGAGTCAAAATCTGGACAAAACACCAGTCAGGGACAAACAGGAATTAATGAGTCCTAGGAACACCCAGTCCTTTGCCCAGAAGCATATCCCCAGATGACTGACATCAGCAGAACAGGAAAATCAAAAACTGGAGTTGATCCCTTCTGCTGCCTGTGTGGACTCAGCCCTGTTTGCACCCAGAGTCATAACTTTTAAGATCCTTTGGTATTTGCAAGCAGTGTGCTTCACTGAAATTCTGAGGGAGGATCATTAAAGAAAATGGTGTTGAAACAAAAAGGAAGCAAGTTGATGCCATCTGTTCATGAACTAGGAACCCCTTTAAAAAAAAAAAAAAAAAGAGTGCAGGAAGAAAAGGAAACCACTGAACCTGGTTACGGAGGTCCCTATTGCTAGCTTTGATGTCTGATGTTTAGTTTGCCTAACTAAAATTGGAGCAGCAAGATGAAACAGGAAGTGACCTGAAATGAGCAGTAGGAAAGAAGGACACCTGAGATTCAGATTTAGAAAAGACAAGAAAGGGACAAACATCTGGATATTTGTCTTTTCCTATACTCTGCTCACGCAGATCACTGGCTACATGCATTGGTGCTCTGTTCTAGTAGTTTTGTCCCACTGACCTGGGGCAGGTGAAAGTAAGAGACAAATGAGGGTGAGAGGATAGTAGAAAACGGATTTAGTTTTTCTCACAAAACATCTACTCCTTGACTGGGTGAGTTATGATGTTAGAGACTTTTCCGTGCTTACAATTTCTCAACAGGTCTGAATCCAGAGTGAGAGGTTACACTTTTCCCCCCAGGTAAATCCCAGAGGGAGGACACATGACTAGTCATGGGGACAAATTTAAAAAAAGGATTGCAATATTCGTCAGAAATCACTGATTTGTTAAATATTCATCCCTTCATATTTGTGGGTTCCAGAGACCCCAATGAATACAAAGAGATGAATATCGCCCCATTATTATTCATCCTCCATACAAAGAGAGGGAAGGCTAGCTTAATTTATTCGTATTATTAATTAATTTATTAATCTATTCATCCCACCCCCACAGCCTATCCCCCAGCCCTTCCTCTCCCTACCTTAACCACTCCTCCCAACCACCACCCCACCATCCTCCACACTGCGCCACCCCCACCCACCCCTAATGATGCCCCTATCGTAATCACCACCACTACCACCGTTGCCAGCTGGCTTCCACAGCCACAGCCTGTAGAAAAGGATATTGGCTGCCCTTTACAAAGATGGCAGCTGTGGCTTCATTTAGGGTAGGGAAGCTGCAGCTGCAATTGTTGCAAAGGGCAGCCTGGATTCCCTTAGCTTGCCTTCAGGGAGTCCGGGCTGCCCTTTGCAAAGATGGCAGCTGCAGCTTCCCTACCCTAAATGAAGCTGCACCCGCCATCTTTGCGAAGGGAAGCCAGTGTCGCTTTCTACAGGCTGTGGCTGCGGAGGCCAGCTGGAGATGGCAGCGATGGCAGTGGCAGTGACTATTACAGTGGAGTGGCATTGGGGGATGGCGTTGGGGCATCGGCGGGGTGGCAGGCGATGGCATGGGGGGCACGGGGGGTGGCGGGGTCAGGGTTTTTTTTAGTAACCCCTCCCCCAAAATCAATGAATAAATTTGTGCTTTGTTCATTCATGGGGCAACTTTGTGCTTCGTGAGTCGTCAGCTTTTGACGACTCACGGAGCAGGTCGACTCGCCAAAATGGTGAGTCATCTCCATCTCTACACACAACTATTACTATAGTCAGAACATCCAAATGTAGCCATGAATTTAAGAATTCGTGGATCTGAATACCTATTAGGAGGTTAAGTCCTATTTACATATATTCCATATCAGGGGATCATTATTTCAGGTTCCACGTCTGCACTCACTTTTAAATGACTTGCTTCCAGTAAATCTTCCTAAGAATGTCTGTGCTGTAATTTGAGGAATTTCAGAGGTAGTTCTCACTAATTTCTGATAAAAATTACTAAAATACTGGTTTGCTCCATTGATTTCTCTCTACATCTCATCAATTATGTGGACATACTTGATGTAACAACTAAGATGTGTTTTGGAGGTGTCAAACTAGGTAACATTCACCACAACTTTAATAAGCAATAAAACTGCATTCTATTAAGTAGCGCAGAAAAAGTGAGGAACCTGTGACCCTCCCAGTATTGTTCAGTTCCAGATAGCCCTAATGGGACATGCCGAGAGTGAGGGATGATGGCAGTAGTCATTCACTGCAATCTGAAGGGCCACAGGTTTTTCACTTCTGGAGTATCATAGCAAACATATGGGTTAAAAAAGAAAAGTGCACATGTAGATTGCATGTGAAATAGGTGCTTACTTTTTGTAATGTCACATACTCTGCAGCTTTTCTGCAGTGTCACTTCTGAACTTGTAGACTTAACGATTTGTTATTTTGACCCGATGGCTTGCAATTTGCATGGTTTAGATCACTGGTTCTTAACCTTGGGTTACTCAGGAGTTTTGGACTGCAACTCCCAGAAGCCTTCACCACCAGCTGTCCTGACTGGGGTTTCTGGGAGTTGCAGTTCAAAAACATCCGAGTAACAAAGGTTAAGAACCACTGGTTTAGATTGTCTTCAAAGGGGGTACAGAAAAAGAAGGGAAATATAAGGGTAGCTGCAGTCATCAAGCATCAGGTCATCTGTTCTGGGAGTCTTAGCTCTGAGGAGTCAAAGAAGTTCCTCAGGATTCGGTTTGCTGACCAAGACCTCAGCAGATGCCACTGACATGTTTTAAAATCTGTTTTTTCCATACCCACAGCAACCATGAACTTGCCCTTACTAACAAATACAGCCCTCAAGAGGCCTGAACTTTCCACCAGATTCAACATTCATTCCCTCTTGATGCCCAGGGTTAAGGGCCCTGTTGGTTGGGATAATTTATTTGAACTGTGCTGCAGCGAGGGCAAGTCTGAGGAATCTCATACATTTACTGCCACCAAAAAAGAAACAAAAATTGGAGCAGCCCAAGTTTTCTGAATTATAATGTTGTTGTGTATTTTACAGCCCCTTCTCAGAGTCGAATTCGCCCACACAACAAATGGTGTAGACAAGGTGGTAATTCTCTCCATCAGCAACATTTTTCTTTACTCAAAGAGTTTAAGGAAAGGCAGTTTTACAGCCCATTCCTGCTGAGGTCTCACTTTCCCATAATCGTAGGATGATTAAAATATTGGTTTACATCCTGAGACAGATTTTTTTAAGGTGATAGTGTGAAAAGATGTCTCATCAAAGTTCCTTTGTTATGAATGGTTTCTCTGGGGTGTGTGTGTGTTACTCAAGCCTACTCACTTTCTCAGACAAGTTGAGGTATATTTTTTCCCAGCTTGACAAAAGCTACCTTCACAAAAATTTAATACTTTTTCAACATGCGGCCTTGCATCGTCAAGTTATCAAATTTTAAAACTTTTGCTTTGTATGTATGTCTGGTTTGAGTGCTAAAATTTTCCTAATAAATATAGCTTTATTTTTTTCAAAAAAAAAAAAGGTTTTTAACTTCTGATTGTTAGAACAAATGATAAATTTCAAGAGTCGGTCTCTTCTGCCATAAAAGCAATATAAAGTAAAGAGAAGTTCTACAGTTTTAAAAGAAAGCAGAACCAAACTGGAGACGTCATCTTCTTGAAAGCATCAGCAGGATCTTCAACAGCCCATATGGGGTGGAAATGAGAAAATAATGGTAATTAGAAGCTAGAGATTTGCTGACCTTCAAAAGCTTCTGGGCAACAAAATTACTTTTCATGTAACTGTACATCAAAACTGCATTTTAAAAAAGAGGAAATTTTAGAGCCAAGTTGAAAGATCATCAATAAGCTGTACTTCATTTTGGAATTTGTTTTTAAAAAAAGGACTGGAATATCCTACAAGAAAAGACTTTGATGTTATTTGCTAAAAGAATTCAACACATTAAAGTATTATTTATAAAAGTGAATAGAAAAATAAAGAATGATTAAAAGGTAAGTAAAACACTTTTTAAACTTGCTGAACTAGAGATATGTAACATTCTAGGGACACAGTACTGTATACACTAGCCCTGTCTAGGCCTCCATCTGACAGTATGTAGAGCTAAGTACTGTAAGTGTGGGGATATGGATGGTGGACACAGAAATCTGAACCTCAAATATTCCCATGCTCCAAGGAATGTCATATCTTTTTTTTGTCTGTCAAGGACTGCAGATGGTTTTTGAACCACATTCTAAAGAACTTCATGTTCAAACTTGCAAAGGCTGAAGACATTTTGGGGTTCATGGAGATGTCTGGAGCCAGGATTCACTGACATATCAACAGCCCACCACCTGTTTACCCCTACTTACATTCAGGCCAATGCTTGAATAGGACTGAAGCCTATCTATTACCTCCAGTCTTTAGCCATTGTGCCCATTGCTGGCAGCTCGATTTATAGATAATATTCATACAACATTGCTTTGTCTTCCATGTTTCTGTGTTAGGTGCTGTCAAGTTGAAACTCACTTATTACAGCTTTAATAGGGCTTTCAAGACAAGTGAAATACTTAAAGCGTGGTTTTACCAGTGCTGCCACACACACACGCAACTCAGTCGTTTAAATAGCAAGGATCAGAACTGAAGTCTCCTAGTCCATCACTCTTAACTACTACACCACACTAGGTATCCTTGTCTGTTCTGGTATGTTTTAATAACCACAGCTGAGTGTTACCTTTGCATCAGGGCTAAACTAGGTTAAACCAAATTCAAGTTGGCCAAACCCAAGATTTGAAAGCTGGGATTTACAATGAGATTGCAAACAAAGGTTTCTGAAAGTCTAACCAATGTTTCCCACTGTGGACATAATTCTACAGCAGGCTATGGAAGCGAATTAGAAATTTAAACACAACCACAGATGAAAGGAAAGGGGAGACAATGACTTGAGTGAGCCCTCTGCTTCTGTTTCATGTCCAAACCAAGATGTCAAGAGACAGAACTTTGTGTCTCAATTGAACCAACATGTTCTTGCAGGGAAAGAAAAGAACTTTGGCATGGGGAATCTGTGTCCAAAGGTCTTACATCATCATGCAAAGGCAAAGCAAAGAATTACATTACTAACAGCCTTGTATTATAGATTAGTGTTAGCAGCAGCTGTGCAAGCACAAATTTCTTTCTGGCAAGTGGAACGAATCCATCTGGCTCTGGCTTGCTTTCCAGGAACACTCCGTCCACCCATTATTATAACATCTTGGCTGCTTTTACAATGGCCTTAATGAGAGAAGGTGAACAACGAAAACATCTCAGTCCTTTCACTAGCCCTAGGACAATGGGACTCTAGCACCAGTCACCCTGCCTTCAAGGTGCATCCTCACTACACAGCTGTATCACTTTGATTTCACTGGAACTGCTGTGGCTCCATCCTGAGGATCACTGGGATTTGTACTTTTGTGAGGCACTTAGAAATCTTCACTAGGCGGCTATGGCTTTACAGTAGTTCCCAAGAGAAGAAGAGAAGAGCCACTCCACCACACTGCCCATGCCACAGCACAGCTCAGCTTCCTGGCCATGCCTCCCCAAGGCTTGGCCCCAAGGACCCTTAGAACCAGGTATTATTCAAACAGCTGGCCAAGAAGAAGCTACACCTTAGGAAAGGCTAGGTGGTGATTTGGCAAAAGAATGCACAGAGGCTGATCTGCTCAGGCAGCAGTCAGTGGATGGCGGTGGCCACATAATTACCACATAACTGTTAAAGGGGTAATTAAATTTCCATAATACATAGTACAGATAGACCTTCTGTTTGCCACTCGTCTTTCTTCCAAAGAGTATACTGGGGTGGGCTGGTCACACAATGCATAGCTTTCATAAAAAGTTAGGAGGCTAAGGAGACAGATTATGGTGGGATCAGTCCATCTGGTAAGAGCATAAAGAGATGAGACATTTTGTTGCCTGAGGCAAATGACAAAACTGACTGGACTGAAAGATGGCTGGTGATGGCATAGCATATAGGCAGTAGCCTACTGCCCATCCCCTAAGAGGCAAAGATTAGCACAGGGAAGACGGAGTGGCACATACAGCATGGTCTGCTTTTTGCCCTTGAGTCATGTTCTGCCAGCAACAACTACTCCACTCTGTTTAATGGGAGGACCAGCCCTAGCTAGGCTACTAACTGGGACTAGATATTGAGAAGACATCTTGCCACTGGTTTCTGATCTACTTTTTAATGTGTATCTCAAGGGACTTGGTGCTTACTGTATCTTGAAGCATTAATTGGCACGAGACCTCAATATCTGAGAGAACACTTTCTTTCACACTGTTTTGAAAATACAGCACAAACGTCTTCAGAGTCCCCACTGCCCCCACTATCTGAAGTGGCGAGAGAGAGGACTTTTTCAGATCTGAAGCTTGCTTACAGAGCTCTGTGCCAGCATGATGGATTTACAAGACTACATTTCAGGAACTAAGGTTATTGGAAGGCTGTGCATTAAATTAAAAAAGAGAACCACACATAGAACAACTTCTGCTGAAAGAATGGCCAAATTTAGTGCCATCAGGAGGGCAGTGCCCTCCCTTCCTGAGCCTTCTGTGCTTCCCATAAACCTGGGAAGCCATCCTGAAAAAGTTTTCAAGAGGCTTTAAAGGAGGAAAGGGAAGGAAGTTCCTTGAAGCACCCTCAACGTGACAGTGGACTTGGACCATGGCCCTTTCTCCTAGAATAAAGCATGTTTTGGTAATGCGAGGATACCTCTGAAACATTATGTAGCTTGTGGCTTCAGAATATTTTAATCCAATCACGGTCCCCAGAGAATACACCTGCACTCGTATCTTGAAATCTCAAGTACAGGGTAGTTGCAGAGGGTGTTGTATTTTTAAGCCTCGTTCTTTTACCCTGTGATGTATTTTGTTTTGCTTTAATGTCTGCTCTGATTGTTTAGTTCACTACCGCCACTTACTGCTGCAATTTGCTATATTGTGCTTAATGAGTTATTGTGTGAAAGATGGTGTTGAAATGCTTTATACAAATAAAATAAATAAATGAGTAGGTTAAATTGGCATGGCTTACTGACCAGGGGAGTCTCCTTCCTTACAGTATTTACCCAAGAAAGAGAACGTATGAAACAGTTTATCAAATCCACCCACTGCTAACAAATGAATAAGGAATTGTTCATCCATTGGCAGACAAAGACCTTTTTCTTCAGGCATGCTTTTAAGCTGTAAGTTATCTCAGGAATTGGTTCAATGTCCAACTCTTCCAAGACAGGCAGGCACTCAATGTTATTTAACGCCTCTTCAGTTACTATGTTCCCTCTACAATATAGCTCAGAGTAGTGCTGCACCGTGCGTTCCATCTGCTGTGCTCAGTCCTGGATGATCACACCTGTAGCAGACTTCAAGGGAACAAATTTCTTCTGTATTGGTCCTAAAGCCTGCTTAATACCATCATACATTCCTTTGATGTTACCTGTGTCCACTGCTATCTGTATCTGAGAGCAGAGCTGAAGCCAATAATCGTTGGAACATCTCCTGGCAGCCTGTTGGACTTGGCTACGAGCAGCTCAAACAGCCTTCACTAGGACAGGCTTTGTAAGCTGCTAGAGCTCTCCTCTTATCCTCGATGGCTGGCATCAACTCCTCCGAATGAGCCTCAAACCAGTCTACCGTCTTTTTGGTCTTCTTGCCAAATGTGAACAGGGCATTGTTATAAACAGTGTTCTTGAAAAGTTCCCATCATTCAGGTGCATTTCCATCAGCCAGGCCTGGAAGGGTTTCCTCAAGCGCTTGGGCAAATTCCTCCACTTTTCTTTGATTGTGAGTCTTGCTGATGTCAATACGTGGTCTTCCTTCCTTTTTCAAATGGTACAATCTCTATGTTTGCAGTTTTACTCTACTACACACCAGGGAGTGATCAGTATCGCAATCAGCACTCTAGTAACTGCATGTGATTGTAGTACTAGGAAGGCTGGAACGTCTAGTGAGGATCAAATCAAGCTGATGCCAATGCTTCTATCTTTGATGTCTCCAGGAAACTCTGTGTTGAAGCTTCGTATTAAAGAACATGTTGCTGACACAGAGAGCATAATAACAGCAAAACCCCAGCAAGTGTTGGCCATTTTCGTTCATCTTCCCAATGCCAAAAAGGCCTAGACAAGTGGGCCAAGAATTGTGATCAGCAGTAAATCTATCATTAAAGTCTTTGAGAATGAACAGCAGCTCTCTCTTGGGGATTTTTTTTAATATAGTAGCTGCCAGATTGTCATAGAATTTGTCTTTGACTTCTGTTGTGGACAACAGTGTTGGTGCATATGCACTAATGAGGGTGACTGGTCCCACTGATGAGTGGAACTGCAGAAACAGGATTCTTTCACTCCCCACTGTAGGTGGAACAATGGATCTCAGCAGAGTATTTCTGACTGCAAAGCCAACCCCATATTCCCTGGTCTCATTCGATGGTTTTCCCTGCCAGAAGAATAAGAACTTTTTTTCTTTGACAGATCCCACCTCTGGCAATCTCGTCCATTGGCAACAATGTCCATCTGCAGTCTACTCAGTTCCATGTTGATGACAGCTGTCTTGCACAAGTCATCTATTTCATGCAGGTCATCAGAAAAACCAGGGGTCATTGTCCGAACATTCCAGGTGCCCAACTTCAGGTCAGAAGTTTTCTTATGATTGTTGTATGGTGCAGAGTTATCGATCTGCTTGTCAGCTTTCACCCTAAACCCCACGCACCCCGTAAGGTTAACAGACCGTGGTGAGGCAGCACCTTGCTGGCTGGGGACTGCCCAGATTAAGGAAGGTGGTAGCTACCTAGTGAGGTGCAATGACCTCTCCCACCACCAGAAGGTGTCATGCTCTATGCCAATCAAGCAAAGACTTATAACTGGTAACTGCTACTTCCCGTGTTGTTTTGATGCTGTGTGCTAAGCTGGAGTGTCCTATCCGTAGAACGAAGCCTGGGTAAAATAATATGGAGGATAGGCTGTTACCCAAGCAGCAAATCCACCCTCTCCACATCACTGAAATAGTCCAATGGAAAGGCAAGAGCCAATACAACTGGTTCCAGTGACATCCTTAACATCATCAGGTCCTTTCATGAGGAAATTAAGGGCACTGTAGTTTTTGATGGCTCAACATTAGACATGTGAAGCAGTGTGAAACAGAGCTGTGTCCTTGCACTGACCCTATTTGGGATGTTTTTTGCTGTCATGGTGAAGCACGCCTTTGGAACTGCAACAGAAGGTGTCTAGCTCTGGACTAGATCAGATCTCTCTAGATTGAGATCGAAGACCAAAGTCCAGCTGAAATGCATGCAGGACTTCCTCTTAATCGATGATGCCACTATTGTTTCCCACTCTGCTGAAGACCTCCAACAACTCATGAATCGTTTTAGCAAGGCCTTCCAAAACTTTGGATTATACATCAGCCTGAAGAAAACGCAAGTCATGGGCCAGGGCGTGGACTCACCTCTCTCTATTACCATCTCCACACAAGAATTGGAGGTTGTTCTTGATTTTGTGTACCTTGGCTCAATGATCTCTGACATCTTCTCCCTAGATGTCAAGCTGGATAAATGTATTGGCAAAGCAGCTACCATGTTCTCTAGACTCACAAAGGGAGTATGGCTTAATAAGAAGTTGACAGCATATGCCAAGATCCAGGTTTATAGAGCCTGTGTCCTGAGTACACTCCTGTACTGCAGAGAAACCTGGACCATTTGTGCATGGCAGGAGAGGAAGCTGAACACATTCCATATGCATTGTCTCAGACGCATTTTGGTATCACCTGGCAGGACAAAGTTACAAACAGAGTAGTCCTAGAACAAGCTGGAATTGTTAACATGTATACATTACTGAAAGAGGGACATCTAAGTTGGCTCGAGCATGTTGTGAGAATGGCTGATGGTCAGATTCTAAAAGTTATCTTGTATGGAGAATTAGTGCAAGGAAATCGCCCCAGAAGGAGACCACAGCTGCAATACAATGATATCTGCAAGTAGGATCTGAAGGCCTTAGGAATGGACCTGAACAGATGGGAAACCTTGACATCTGAGCGTTCAGCCTGAAGGCAGGCAGTGCATTACGGCCTCTCCCAATTTGAAGAGACCCTTGTCCAGCAGGCCAAGGCAAAGAAGCAGTCCCAAAACCAGCAAAATCAGGGAGCTGGAGAGGGGACAGACTGCATTTGTGTTCAGTGTAGAAGGGATTATCACTCTCGAATTGGCCTTCTCAGCCACACTAGATGGTGTTCCCAGTCCTCGATACAGAGCAAGTTACCATAGTCTCTTGAGACTGAAGGATGCCTAATCTAATCTATCTCAGGAATGTTGGCTTTTAACCTGCAGGTTTTTCTACTGTTTTTTAATTGTTTTTAAACTTGATTTTTTAAAATCTTAATATATGTTTAGTTGGGTTTTTTAAAAAAATATATGATATTTATAATTTTTAAATCTGTTGTAAGCTGTGTAGTGTCTTCTGTGGGGAGAAAGGTGGAATATAAATAATTTAAATAAACAAGTAAACAAACAATGCCCAGCTGTGTGACTGTTAAACCCATATGGAAGCAACATTCATAGTTGCCATACAGACTGCAGTAACAGCATTGCTGAGAGCTGTCCTGGCTGTCTACCTAAAATTTCATCCATCACCATGGCTGAAAAAGTGACAGTTGTCTCCATAAGGTTAAAAAAGTGTAGCAAATTTTCAAGGTGCAAAAAGACATTTATTTTTAGGCTTCAATCATATTAATGACACAATCAAAGATGAAAGGATTGGCATTGCTGGTCCCGTGCCAGCCTCGAAATACTGACATGTAATTTAATATGTACTGTTAAAAAAACTGGCTGTAGTAATAAAAATGAATAGCAAGCTACACCCCAGCTTTTCAAAGAACTTTGGGACTCCTCTCAAAGTTTCTAATAAAAAAGCAGAGCTCTTGAGGATAGCAGTTTGTAGATGTTTGTGAGAGGATGACTTCCCTCATTGACTCACCAGCTGAGGAATGGATGAAAAAATTATGATAACATGGCCAAATGTATGGAAGAAGCTTCTAATACCTCTCTGCAATGCAATGCATTTAGATTACAGACCTGCATTGCAAAAGAAGTAAAGGCAATGTCCCATGTTATGGATCCATGAAACTTCAGCATTCTTATGCAATGCAGTGCACTTCCATTACCAACTTTTTTTGTGTACAGACATTTATTCAGCATCACCCACTTAAGCTGAGAATGTCACTTAGAATCCAGCATCACTGCGACTGGCTGCCCAACTCAGAGAAGAATAGTGGACCAGCAAAATGTATTTCAGGAAAGTATGTCCATCATTATGAATTATTTAAATCTTTAAATTTCCTATGGAGGGAGTCTTGATGGACTTCTAAGGAACCCTAGGCTTTCCCAGAATATAACTTGAAAACTGTTGTTTTAGTATTACAAGATAACAGGATCGGATCCATTAAGCTGATATGGGATGGAAGTTGGTTACAAGAGACACAAATCTCATTGAGTACAATTGCCATTCTTTATAACTGACTTGGTTTGGACACTCCCTGTCTTTCTTGCCCTGGGTCATTCCAGAAAAAGGCAATGCAGTAATAGTGTTTAGGACAACCCTAGAGTCCATAGCAACTTTGGAACCCAGATGTTCTTAAAATACAACTCCCAGAAATCCTGGCCAGCAGAGCTAGTGATGAAGGCTTCTGGGAGTTTTAGTCCAAGAACATCTGAGGACCCAAGGTTGAGAATGACTGCGCTTATAGCCTTCGTAGCCAGCAAATGTGAATACTTTCTCCAGTATCAAATGGAAGGCAATTCATTCTTGTTGCAAACATTGTGAGCAGGATGTATTTGTGACAGACAGCTCTGCCAACAGTTTCAAATAATCTGCATATATTAACATCAGGACAGCCAGCACTGTGTCATATATCTTGTTGTTTACCATTTAGGCCGTCAGAATGAAATGCTTGTTATGGGGGGGGAGGTGTTTGTGGGGTTTCTTTAACATCTTCACAAAGCCGATTTCAGAATGCTTCACTTAACATGTGGAGAAGGTGCTGAAACAATAATGGAATTGTGCTAGTGATAAGGTCAGTGCCACAGCAGGCGAAGTGCCTTCAGAAACCCCAGTAAAATGCTTCCACGTTCAGCCAAAATGAGCAAGAAAGAGGGAAACCACACGGTCTTTCAGGGGGGAGAGGTTTTGTTTGCCATTGCGAAGCGAAATGCTCATGGAAGGCTCCAGAGGGGTGTGTTTGTGTGTGTTTGAATTAGCTTTCAGTCGTGCATCGTACTCTTTCCATGGGATCTGATAACATTTCTTGATTATCTGTTTGGTCTCCACTGGCCCTAGAGGGGAAATGGGGGTGCGGGGTGGCAAGAAGGTAGAGAACAGTACCAGAAAACAGTAATAAATGTTCAGTGTAGGTGATGCACAAGAAAGATCACATTGTGGGGAAACTGTATAGAAACGGGGGGGGGGGACTCTTCACCTGTCCCCATCTGCTTAGGCAAACAAATGAAACGTTTGCCGCTTGTTATCTGTTTACTTATTCCTCCCAGTAAATCAGAAGTTTCAGAAACTTAGTCAGTACTGTCTGGACACGCTTCATATCTTGCGGCAGGTAACTAAAATCTAACTACCCTAGAGAAAGCTGTGGGAAATCCCCCTACTCCAGATCAGTCCAATTAATTCTCATACGCAGGTGTCTGCACTGTATGCTAAGCTTTAGCTCTCTGTAATGGCATGCATATAGTTTCATTCCTGAACATAGGAAATGAGTGTTATTTGCTAGCTTGCCAGACACACATTGGAACTCTGTCTCTGTCTCTCTGTTTGCCTCTGTGGGGTGTGGGTGTAGGCCCATGCATGATTGTGTCTGTTTCTGTAAAAAAAAAAAAAAATTGCCCAGAATCCTATTACCAATTCATGCATGCATAAGGAAAATAAATTTACGGCTTGGTCACACCGCTGATTTACATCAAGTCCAATCCCGACTTTTTTTAAATTGCTGTAAAGTCATGTGGTATATAACTCAGTGGGCATGTTTATTTCAACGTAAATGACTTGGATTCACTTCCATGCTGTTTGTGGAGCGCACTTTTGGTTTATTTTTAAGAAAAGTATAAGTAATACATTGTTAAATCGAGTGTCTCCTAGCGATGCTCCCGGCATGCCCACCGGCCTCTGTGTCCTGGTGGGCTCACTCTGAACACAGATCAGGCACAAAGCATCCTCCATGTCTTGGCACGCCAGGACAAAGAGGATGGTCCACACCTGCTCTGCACTCGCTAGTCTTCTGCTGCTCTGCCAGCTACTTCATTGGCGGAATGTAGAAAACAGGGTAGGTGGTTGTAAAGCTGAAAGTAATTATGAAGTGATGCAGCGATAAACATTTTAAGGAATAATTTTTAAAAAAAAAATAGAATACCCTTGCCATCACATAGGCACAAATTAAAACAGCAGCCCACAAACCACATTGAATTGAATCGATTTAGAAGTGAGGTATTTTTAAAAAAAACCCTGCTGGCCAGTTGAAAAAAAAAGCTCACTTTGCATCCCAAACAAATCAATTTTCCCCTTGCGTCAGATGGCCAGAAATTTATACATCGATTGAAATGATTCTTAAATAGATATGTGTGGTTATAATGGCCAGTGTGATGGTGGCAAATTTCAGCTTATGAACAAGAGATGTTATTTGCATTCCTGGACCTCTCCCCAATCATGCAATTGAGCCTGTGTCCGGGAATACAACTAGCACCTCGTAAATAAGCACTAATTTCTTACCAAGACTTACATAACTTATTTTACCCAAGAGTCAGTTGGCAATAGAATTCTGCCTATTATGTTTGAGTGAGAGGGTGTGTGTGTGTGTGTGTGTGTGTGTGTGTGTGTGTGTGTGTGTGTGTGAGAGAGAGAGAGAGAGAGAGAGAGAGAGAGAGAGAGAGAGAGAGAGAGAGCACCTTGAGGTGGAGGGAGGGAGAAAGATCTTAAATCTTAACTTTAACTCATTGCTTTTTGCCTACTGATTGGACTTACCTAACAATCCCCATATTAGAGGAGGCTAAGGCACCAGATCTTGCCGCAAATTACCTCATGAGATCCTGGCTCCATGAAAATCAGACTATGGGAGACAAGCCAATGTTCTTCTATTTTATAAGTCTTTTTGAGAACATTTCAATCTGCTTTCCAACAGAAAATTCCCATGGCAGGTTACAGCTCAAAAGCAACTTGTGTTTAACAGCAGTCACAAAGACAGTGGCACAACTGAGATTAAAAAGCAGCAGTAACAGCCATCAAAAGGTCATCTAGCTAGGACATCCCAGGACCCCAGAGAGGCCATAGGATTTCTTTTAGAACTTCTCCACGAAGAAAGAGAGAACTCTCTCCTTGGAGGGAGATATGTGGCGTTGATGACCTCTCAAGGCATTGAAAACAATATTAGAGTGGAGAAATAGGAAGTGTGAGAGGGTGTACGCTGGGAGAAGCAGTGGGTTTGCAGGAATGTTCCAAAGTGTTCCTCTTTCTCTGGCGCAGCTCAAGAATAGGGACAAAGCTATACCTGCTATACAACTGGCATAGTTTATTTACCTGTATTTAAAGTAAGGTGGAGAATAGCCATAAAAATCCAAAAGATGGGGGGAGCAGCTTCCCATTCTGTGGCATGACCCAAGAGACATGGGAAAAGTCAGGTCCTTCACCTCTGTCTCAGCCTCAAACTAGACAATGCAGTTAACACAGAACGAGGAATAAAATTCCCTTAAAAGAAATTCAGTTTCTCCTAGTATCGTAGTTTTAAAAGGTAAAGGTAAAGGTTCCCCTTGACAATTTTTGTCCAGTCGTGTTCGACTCTAGGGGGCGGTGCTCATCCCCGTTTCCAAGCCATAGAGCCAGCGTTTTGTCCAAAGACAATCTTCCGTGGCCACATGGCCAGTGCGACTTAGACACACCGAGGTGGTCCCTATTTATCTACTGTACTTGCATCTACTACAAACATCGTAGTTTTACTTAGTTTTATTCCAGGTGTTGCAAACATATTTTCTTTTCTTTTGTAACTGGTCATTGTGTAAAGGCAGGCCTCATCTGCAAGTCTGAATGAGCTCTGAAGGAATTGCTTGCCTGGGGGGGCAGGGAGGACTTTCCCTTCACTTGTGATTTGGCCCTCAATTTCACCTTCTTCCATCCCCATAGGGCCCCCCAATCTGGCAGTAATCAGATTCAGCATCAAGAAGAAAAAAAAAATAAAGGTGTGGAGTTCCACAAATGAGAGAATACTATTGCTTATTTATTTATTTATTTATTTATTTATTTATTTATTTATTTATTTATTTATTTATTTATTTATTTATTTATTTATTTATTTGACTTTTATACCGCCTCTATGGCTGCCAAGGCCACTCTGGTCTTTACAACACAGCATAACACATAACAATTTAAAACAGTAAACAGAAAAAGAAAACATAATAGCTTTTTTTTAAAAAAGATCAAAATTAACAACAGGGCACATAGACAAAACTATATTAAAATATATTTAATTAATTTTTATCACCACAACTGTAATATCATTTCCTGTCAGAAACCTTTATCTGTCACAAAATAATAATAATAATAATAATAATAAGAAGAAGAAGAAGAAGAAGAAGAAGAAGAAGAAGAAGAAGAATAAGAATAAGAATAAGAATAAGAATAAGAATAAGAAGAATAAGAAGAATAAGAATAAGAATAAGAATAAGAATTATTATTATTATTATTATTATTATTATTATTATTATTATTACTACTACTACTACTACTACTACTACTACTATTATTACTATTTCTATTTCTATTACTATTATTACTATATTTTATTTTATTTTATTTTATTTTATTATTATGGAAGTTACTCAGCACTTTTGCTCTTTCCTTCAATAAAATGTCCAGGCTCTAATTCCAATCAAACAATTATGGTCCTTTGGGAGAAATATCTTGCATGCCGTTGTCTATGCCAGTCCATACCTTTGACAGGCAATCAGTCACCATCTCTTCAACAGGGTTTGAAAGGAAATCCCAGCTGGATTGCCCATGAAGCTCAATACTCCAGGAAAATAAAAAGTCATGCTTCAGCTCCTGCTTGAAATGTTAGCCTTTGGATAACTGTTTCCAAAGTGTCCCGCTTAGAGCACCTACATCAACTGTAGCTGTAAACACAATTATTTTTCACATGAAGGGGGGAAACCTTAGGCCTGCACTTATGAAGCTTTTGGCCTGCTCCTTCTCCTTTCCACATATAGTCCCACTTGAAGAACAACGATGGAGAAGGGAACATTCACACAAGCCCTGCCCTGGTCAGTCACCCTGGCCATTCCTTTCTCTCTTTTATTCAGCTACAACATTCTTAAAACACAAGAAAAATCCAAGCTGGATCAGGAGCCTACATAGTCCACCATTCTGGACGCACCATGATAACCAGATGCCTACAGAAAGCTCTCTGGGAAGATCCAGAGTGCAACCATACCTCCTTTTCTGCATTCTCTGGCATCAGATCTGCAGAAGGACAATGCCAGTGATACAGGAAGTTATACACAGCCATCCTGAATTTTAGCCACTGATGGTTTGAGCCGCCATGAATCTTTTTTTGGCTGCCCCGAGAGCTCATGAGGTGGTGTTGGATATAATTATTCAAAATAAATATATAAATCCATTTTAAAGCCATCCAAAGTGGCAGTTACCACTACATCATGTGGCAATGAATTCCACAGTTTACTTGTGTGTTATGTGAAGAAGTAATTTTCTTTTATCTCTATTGGGTTCCTTGCTATTCAGCTTCAGGGGATGACCCCAGGTCAGAGCTTTAATTAGTCATTTTGGCATGTAGGGGGAAGAGGAGGAGGAAGAGGAGGAGGAGGAGGAAGAAGACGATGATAAATAGGATTGGGAAATGGTGACATTTATTTTTCCATCACTTAATAACAGTTTCAGCTCTAGATTCTGGTCCCACTATCTTTTTATTGGACAACTTTAGTTATAGCCCTACCCTGTGAGGGGGAAAAATCTCCACATCTCCTTCCCCCACACAATGCATCATTTCCCCTTACCTACCTTTTTAAAAATATAAAACTGAGGGTGTAATCACATGAGGAAACAGATCAAATTTTGGACTGATTGTCCAGTGCACCTCTGTGCAATCTATTTCCCAGTGATCATACAATGTATTGTAGAGGGAAATGCATTTCATCCCACCCCCAATCTGTGCCTAAGCTGGACCTTTTTTGGTTCAGCTGTAAGGCTACTTGTTTTGAGGTCTAGCCTGAGGCAATTCCCCAGTAAATGGAAATATATTTTTAAAGGAAATCACTCCCATTTGAGCCTTTCCAGTGCAATAAGGCACATGCCTTTGTAGTCATCTGATCACGCTCTCTGTAAACTGAAATGTACTAATTAGAGATGGGGACGAATATAAAAACGGATCAGTTTTTCTGACGAATATAGTCAATTTGTTAAATATTCCTCGATCCGTATTCGTAGGTTCCAGAGACCCCCACAAATATGAAGGGATGAATATTTACCCATTTTTATTTGTCCTTCGTATTAAAAAAAATAAAAACCCAATCTGCCTACTGGCCGCTGATCAACTGATTGGCGGCAGAAAGCCAGCCACCACCCCACACAGCCACCCAATACTACAGTCTACCCCCACCCCCTTCCTTTCCCTACCTTAGGCCCCACGCCACCCCACCCCCACCGACACCCTCTTACCTTAATCACTGCCGCTGAGGTCTTCTGTCCTTGCAGCCACACATGTAAAAATGGAGACTGGCTGCCCTTTGCAAAGATGGTGGCTTCAGCTTCATTTAAGGTAGGGAAGCTGAAGCTGCTATCTTTGTGAAGGGCAGCCTGGATTCCCTTAGCCTGCCTTAAGGTAATCCAGGCTGCCCTTTGCAAAGATGACAGCTGCAGCTTCCCTACCCTAAGTGAAGCAAAAGCCACCATCTTTGCAAAGGACAGCTGATCTTGCGGAGGCCTGATGGAGACCTCATCAGCAGCTATTAAGGTAAGGGAGTGTCGGTGGGAGTGGGGCGGGAGCTAAGGCAGGGAAAGGAAGGGGGTGTGGGGTAGGCTGTTGGGGTGGTTGCCTATGTGGGGGGTGGCTGCCTACCGGCTTCTGATCAGGTGATTAGCGGCCAGTAGGCAGAATGGGCTTCTATGCAGTGTGGTAAACTCTCCTGGGGGGACCCAATTTGTGGGTGAATAACTTAGATGTCCAATATCCAATCTTCACCAAAGTTGGCAGGCATGTTGGGGAAAGACATAGGAAGCTCTGTTGTGATTCTGGATTCTCTAAGTACCTGGCGGGGAGCTTTCCTGTGGGGATCCTCTTTATTACTATATAACTCCAGGGTCTGTGATCCAATGTTCACAAAACTTTCTGGAATTGTAGAAAGGCGTCTGAGGAAGCTTCCCTGCAAACTTTGTGTCTCTAGGTGGTTGGGGGTCAGTTTTATAGCCATTTAAAAAGTGCAGACAAATCAATGGATTGCTCCATCGATTCATTGAAGAATATTCATATATTCGTATTCATTGATCCATTAACCTTGACAAATAATGGATCAAACGAATTGTCTTTTTTTTTATTTATCCCCACCTCTAGTTATAACCTTATATTCCATGGGAGTGTTGGGTTTAGCTATACATGCTCTCTCACACATGCACAGACACACACACACACACACACACACACACACAGAATGACACAGCCTTATTTTCTCTGTTTTCTCCTTCCCCACTTAATTCCCCCACACACTATATTACTTAAAGTGCAGCCCTTCCCTCATCTGACTTCTGTTAACAAGCTTCCTCCATTCCACACCTGGCATTGGCAATAAAGACTGTCTTTCTTTCAGTGCTTTCCTTATTTCCCCTGCCCTTCAGGCAGCCTGGAATTTTCCATAGTGAAATGGTGCCCTCCACTCACTCACCCACCATTTTTACTTACCAATACTGGAAGCTTTTGGAATGAGTACAGGGGGAACGGGGAGGGAGTTCCTTCTCCAAATTTTGCCATCTGGCATCCTCCTGCTCAGTCCACAAGCTCCGCACTAAGAATGTCTTTGGTTCTACATGGGACTTTTAAAGGATTCAGGAAAATAAAGATGGCAGCCCATTGGGTGCCTTAATCAAAGTAACTCACAGCCCTCCAGAAAAAAAGGGTTTGTGGTGTTTTTGTTTGTTTGTTTCTGTTTTTAAAGTACTAAAACTGTAGCTATTAGCAGGACATTTTGCTGGTATGGTGGGGAAGTGTTGACAGGCATAGAGTGGTAACCCATGGGCACAATGCTGTGTACACTGAAGGCACCTACCAATGATGCCACAAGATTGCACATTTCCTGCCCATTTTCCACATAACTGGTGGCTTCTGGAACATTCCAGGAAATTCTGTCATACAAGGCAAATGGTCTTGCATAGAATGAGGAAACAAGGTAGAGGTTAATCTCAGGATGCGGTTTGGGTGGTACTTTCCCTCCATGTGTAACATGTCACTTCCAGATAAATCTCTATAGTTAAAATACAGTGGGAACAATCCCAGAAACATTACATTTGTTTGTGACACCTTTAATATTTTGAAATGTCTAAGTAATCCAAATTAAAAACACAATTTGCAATGCATGCCATTTCATCCAATATTTTTTTTCTTCAAAACTTGCAGTAACTATTAAATAATTAAAACGTGTGGTTTGTAGCCCTTGAGATCATTCTGAAATTACACCACCCACTTCAGTGTTGTCTTTGTTACTTTAAACTGACCTAGAAATCACATTCGTACTTAATAGTCCCTTGAGTGTTATACATTACCAACACTTTGAGGCAGGCACCTATGTAGGGCTGTTGCATGACACGTAAACAAGTGGAGAGGAAAATGATGGATCTGGCCATGACTTCTCAATGCCAGAGGAAAGCCATCAAATATGTTCAATGAAGATTCTTAAATGCTTCATCTTAAGAACTGATGACTTGAACACGTAAGGTGCATATTGGTGTCAATGACTCTACTAGGTTTGACAAAAATCTTGTCCTTGAACTTTTAAATTGCTCTTCAAATGTAATAAGAAAAACAGGGTACCAGATGGTACTGGAGACACAGTATTTGCAAAAGTAAATAACAGATTGATAAACCAAAAACTATATTTTTGCTGTGTTATTTTATCGTATTTGGGTTCTGCATGCACAAGCAAAGCTAGAGCCTTTCTTTCATGTTACAATAGGACTTTATGTGGTTTTTTATTGATGTTACTCATGTAATAACTGCATTGTTTTCCTGCAATTCCTTCATTGAGCACATATAATGGATGGAGCTTTCTCTGTTTTCACTTTTATCCTTACAACATTCAAGTGAAGTAAGACAAGCTAACAGGGAATGATTGACTCAAAGTTAGCCAATGGGTTCCATAGCTCAGTGGCAATCCTTGATCTCCTATGTCCCAAACCCACACTTTCATCACAAAATCTTATGCACACCAAGAGGCAGGATTGCAAACCACAGCTTGCACTGAGTACTAGGCTTGCCAATCCCCCAAACCACCTCCTTTGTATGTGAAATAGAAGAGTTCAGACTTTCATGCTCGCCTAAAGAACTAACCCTGGAGCCACATTATGATCCAGGCTTCTTGCAATTCACTTTGGTCAAGACTCAGGGCAAACCACTGTCCCTGATTTCAGCTGGAATGTGGAACTGTGGTTTGTCCTTAAGAGTTAAAAAAAAGAAGTTTTCACTCTTCTGCTTCAAAGGGGAGAAAGACAAGCATCATTCCTGGTTACATAAATGTGTTTGAACCAGATTGCGGAGTTTAAACCCTTTCCACTAATACATTTTGCAGTGTTCAGAAATAGCTTGTGTAACATTGCACAGAAGGATTTAGTGGATGCAAACAATAGTAATATTTAAAGAAGGCAGCTAGTTCAAAGAATTATTGGAAGAAGAACTATTACTCAAAGGCTTATTCACCATCCCAGACATCTGGAGCATTGGTTGTTCTCATAATGCACAGAACTCTGGTGAAAGGAAATTGTAATTATTGTTGCTATTTATTGAAGTCTTTCCATGGAAAATTTGACCACCACTGTCCTAGTTCTGCTGTATATATATTGTATTGGCACATAAACCCTGTCTGGGTAAAGGAGTATATACACAAAAGGGGCTACAGTTGTGAATCTGCTCCCTGATTCACCCGGAGAGTAGTCAATACTTGCACTAAACAGTGCTTATGAGAAATGGGAACTAGATTTAGTACTCTTAGTCCTGTCTTCCCTGTGACAGGCATTATTGCTGCTGTTCAGAATGGAACTGCATTTATGAAGGCCTTATTCATGCAGAAATGCAGCTGCATAAGGGCCTTTTTTAAAAGAAGTCATTCTTAGTATCAGCCTTGTTCCTCAAATGGACTGCCCCACACATAAGCTAAGAAACTGATGGTCATTTTATTAATTATTCTCTGGTGAATTGCAATTGCATTCTTGCAACTATTGAACTCTTAAAAGTATGTTTAATATTTTGTTTAAATAATACCCACTTGGCTGGATAGCATAGTAGCTTATGTATCCGGTAGTGGTGCCAGAAGCTGGGAGTTCTCTTCCTCACTGTGTCTCCAGGTAGAAAAGTCAGCCTGTGTTGCCTTGGGCAAATTGCAGAGTCCCAGGGCTCTACCTGAAGAAGGGAAAGGTAAACCACTTCTGTGTACATTCTGTCTAGAAAACACACAAAGGACTGGTTGTAAATCAGAACTGATTTGGTGGCACATGATTATTAACTCATTATTAAATACAGTAACGTTGAAGTTATTTGTTTACCTGCCTTTCCCTTTACAGTACTTGTTGTCTGATATGGACTTATGCAGAATTTGACCCATGCATTGTCGAGAGTCTTCACTATATTAATGATGCTTCTTTCCTGAGTTAGGCAGCTGCTAAAGAGAAGGGTTATACATGCCACATGTTTTTTTCTTAGCCCTCCAACCTAGTCTGCTGTTCGGGTATCAAATTTGATACTTCTCTGTTGGACTGGTCAGCTAAATCTTTTTTCACAACTAATGAGTTGTGAAAAAAGATTTAGCTGACCAGTCCAATTGGCTTTTGCTCATGTAATTGGGAGAGAGGCCACCTTGACCTATGCTTCAGGCCGTGGAAATTCAGCCAGATAGTGGCACAGACAACCAGATAATATGACAAATACTTTGGCCCAAGTCATGGGAAACCAATGAGCAGAAGAACATAGATTTATGAATGCATGGAGATGGGAAGCTGGACTCATGGTTATGAACTGCAGTGCATGCATACCAGACACCACATGCATAGCAATTTCTGTGTTTACCTAAGAAAGGAGTAATATGGCAACAGGGATACTGTATGGAGATGTGAGTAACACTGGTCAACAACTCAAACATAATAATAAAAAAGTGAGAGCAAAATTGTTCCTGGTGCAATCTTGAAGATGCAACATAATGGAATATCAATTAACAATTAATTGGTCAACATTTGATAAAATTTGCATAAGAATATGAGTCATAAGTAAACAATAACCCTAGTGTTTGTGCGTGAGTGTTGGAGGTTAAACAGCAGCTGTATTCGGTTTTGAAAGGCCAGCTATTAAGCAACTGATATGAAATTAATGCACACATTATCTTTATTCTCTTCATTGCGTTAGAGATTTACCTCTTGGCTGAATGAAACGGTAAAAGCACACACAGTTGTGGTTGTACATATAATATGTGTTAATGTAGTGCCCTGCAAACTGATGGTTCACATTAAGCATTTCACCCCAGAGATAGAATGGAATATAGTCCAAAGCACAAGTGGGCTATTATAGAAATAGCTTTGGATCCTTTTTTTAAATAGTTACACCTCATTCTAGCTAAATTCAAGACAATATTGATTCTTCTGATTATTATATTGAGTTCAGACATGGTCTTCAGACTTCATCAATACATCTACATGACAAATAATCAAGCTAAAAGAGTTCAAGTCAAGTCAATTTACTCCCACTGGTGCACCACAAGGTGAAGAAGATAAAGGTTAAAAAATATTTCAATAATTTGTGGGGATGGTGGGTGCTTCCTCATGGAAAGTGTTGGGGGTGCTGTAGTTTTGGATTTCCTGCCTTAAGCAATGATGATCCAGAAGCCCCTGTGTAACTCTATGATTCTGTGTAAAATGCACATACTGATGCAATATTTTAATTGATATAAGCTCTATTCACGTGTTCAGAAAAGGGTGAATTTAAAGGTGTGAGCATGGAGAGAGTTCTAGACCTACTCCCACCCATTTCTGTCTCCACATGAAGAAAACAGTTAGAAGGGGGCCCTTGCATGTGACCAGGAGCCTTGATTGTTCAAGATCTCTAACTGTGTAATGAGATGCCGTACAAACTGATGGACAACTCAGTGATTTAGGTAAGCTGAGAGTTCGATTCCCTACTGTGCTCCTTGACAGGGGCTGAACTCAATGATCCATAAAATCCCTTCCAGCTCTGCAGTTCTAAGATTATGATTACGTAGAAAAAATCCTTTTCAGACAGCACCTAACTTCCATGAAAACAATGCCTGTCAAGGATGGGCTAGAACTCTCTTCTTGTTCATACTTAAAAAATAGGCTCTTTCTTTCTTTCTTTCTTTCTTTCTTTCTTTCTTTCTTTCTTTCTTTCTTTCTTTCTTTCTTTCTTTCTTTCTTCCTTCCTTCCTTCCTTCCTTCCTTCCTTCCTTCCTTCCTTCCTTCCTTCCTTCCTTCCTTCCTTCCTTCCTTCCTTCCTTCCTTCCTTCCTTCCTTCCTTCCTTCCTTCCTTCCTTCCTTCCTTCCTTCCTTCCTTCCTTCCTTCCTTCCTTCCTTCCTTCCTTCCTTCCTTCCTTCCTCTTCTCCTTCTTAGTGCCTGAATAAGGCTACATCTCTGCATTCAAAGCAAAGTGGAGAAAAAAATGCAGAAGTGTCCATACTTCTAAGGGACGTAATGTGATGTATGACTTCCAATGTCCACCCACTTCCTTCCTGTAAAAGTCTACAGCGTATTATCTATGCCTATACTAATGTTTAAGCCACTTCAATACCTCAACTCTTTGATGGTTTGATTAATTTCCTGCCATCTGTGGTTAGATTTCTGAAGCTGGTAAAAAGCTGCAATTGATCTAGATTCTGCTTTTCCTGATTGGAAAATTCTTTTTGGCAGCGAGGAATACTGCTGATTTGTTCCAATCTCTTTGTGAGAGAACGTTCCAAATGTACGAACTGTGCTGTACCATTTTCTCTGTCAACACAGGCACAACGGTTTGTCACAGCTTGATAAGCACAACATTTTTTTTCTGAAACGACAACCCACTGGTGAATCGAACACCAAAGCAGAGATGACTTTGTCATGTTCGGTTGCCCAGTTAAATATCTGGCAAGGTTTTCACAGTTTCATCCCATGAACAATTATTGGCTGTGTGCTTATATGTATAAAAAACTGAATATATCTAATGGAATCAAATGCCTAACTTCTACAAGTATTCAACCTGCCACAATCTGCAACAGGCAAAACTTCCAACCAGTGCTAAGAACAGCCCCTTAAAAGCAAAATGCAACATTGCGATCGTTGCCTTTAATCATTTGTACATCAGCTTTCAACCCAAAGGCTTCCAAAATGAAGAACACATTATCTGTTGCATGTTTCTCCACAGGAGGGGTACAATTTGTTGTACTAGTATCTGCCCTGTTGCATTCACCGGACTAAGGTTACAATTTTGAAGACAGCATCCATGGAACAGTGTTGACAAATATGACAGTGAGGCAAACATAATTCAGATTAACTGGATAACATGTTAACAGGCTACTGCAACTGATGATGATGCGAAAGTATTACCATCAAAATCTTTCAACCAAAGTAGTTAACCAGTATTTTCTTAAGCATGAAGTAAAAATCTTTTATGCTTATATAATACAGTACAGTATATTATACTAAGGTACAGTATATACCTTAATTGGATGAAAGATGGCATATTCCTTTTTTTTTTAAGCCTGTCTTTTTTTCCTCCATTTCCTTGCAGATTTTTCATTTTTTCTCTTCTGAGAGACAAAATCTGTATAGTGTTTGAGCACTGCCTGTTATGCAACATTTAGAAAAAGTGATATTATGATTATTAATAATGCTTTCTGTCATAATTTTTGGACTGAAGAGAGTGGCTGCCAGAAAATATGGGAACATTGGCTGAAAAACACTGGTCCCAAGAAGAAGAAAAAACGCAGGATAATGATTAAGAAAAAAGAAACCAAGATGAACATTTTAAAAATGGTTTTTTTTTTAAATGCTAAGTACCATGGCAACGTAAATAGTCAATTACATAAATCTCTATAGCAACTCCATAACAACAGACATTCTGGCTCAGGCAAATAAATAAATAGATAAAATGTATTTGAATAAGACTTTCACAAGTCTGGGGGTGCTTCAGTCTAAATCCCATTTAGTTATACATATTCACAGACCACAATGTCCCTGCTTGGACAGGAGCGCATAAATATTGCGGCCACCATAAGAATGCTGCCTGCAAGCTGCCTTTGTGAAGGCAAGCAAAAAGTTGAACAATCAACCTCTGTTTGAGGGATTTCAAACCAGCAATCTATTGGCTCTATTTATCTGATTTTATTTTATATAAATCTTCTGCCTTCCTTATAGAACATGAGCTCAAGTCAGCTCACAGAATAATTTTCTAAAAGGTGCAGATAAAAACACAATCAGTGTGCCATAACATCAACACACAATTAAACAAATAATAATATTAAAACACAAACAGAGTTAAAAAAACAGTATTGTAAGGACATCAGTTAAAGTGATAAAGAGAAGGTGCCACATTCACCCAATAAAGGCCCTGTCCTTGGCAGGTTGTTGTTGTTGTTTAGTCATTTAGTCGTGTCCGACTCTTCGTGACCCCATGGACCAGAGCATGCCAGGCCCTCATGTCTTCCACTGCCTCCCGTAGTTGTGTCAAATTCATGTTGGTCACTTCGCAGACATTGTCCAGCCATCTCATCCTCTGTCGTCCCCTTCTCCTCCTGCCTTCACACTTTCCCAACATCAGCGTCTTTTCTAGGGAGTCTTCTCTTCTCATGAGATGGCCAAAGTATTGGAGCGTCAGCTTCAGGATCTGTCCTTCCAGTGAGCAATCAGGCTTGATTTCCTTTAGAATGGATAGGCAGGTAGTGAGCAGCAAAAAGCTCTTCTGAACAAAGAGGTCTTTAGAGGCTGGTGTGAGAGCCAGTGTGAGGGAGCCAACTTTTACACTGTCTCTTTATGACTGGTTGTATGAGGGAGGAAGGGATCAAGCATCCATGATGGGTCTCCTGTCTTTGAAGAGTCTATATCATCATCACCACCACCTTAGAACTGCAGAGCTGGAAAAGACCCTATGGTTCACTGAGCCGAGCCTTTTTAAAGAAGACACAGTGAGGAATCAAACTCCTAACCTCTGGCTTCACAGTCGGAGCCTAAACCACTGAGCTATCGAGCAGTTCAATCCACATTCTCAGGCTGTACCAGCTTTGGACCCAAAATTACATCTATGGGTAAACAAAACTTTCAGTAACTGTCACCATGTGGCTGGTGTAACTTGAAAATGAGTTCTCATTTGCAAGTTTACTTTTTCCTTGATGTTATGGAGTTAAATTCTAGAAGAGCATGGCAAACACAATAGACATGGCAAGGATATGAAATTTTAAATAAAACAATCATACAAGCAGCCCAAATTGGAGGTTCCCACTCCAAAAAAATAATATGTCCATGTATTCCATACTCAGACAAAGACCCAGAACATAAATCTCCCAAAAGAAATAAATCTCTCTAATCCAAATGGGTCAGGAACTGAATCTCAAAACAGCTCTGTCTTTCAAAGCCTTTCCCTTGTGCAATGATCTTCAAGGCCCTAAAATAAAATACAAGGCGGGTACAACTACAGACTGTTGCTACAAGGATTTGGCCTTCCATTGCCTCTGACCAGCACTCCGTTGTCGATAACCTACAAGTCACTTAAGGTGATAAGATCCTCCTTACTGTTCCAAAGAAAAAGAAGTTAACTAGCCCTCTCTCTTTCTAAGTTGAAAGTTCACAGTCACAGCCCCTGCTTAAGTATTTCCTCATCCACCGGGCTGTGCAAAATAAGGGTTATGCGCAGAGAAGCTTATTCATTATGCTCATTCAGTTTATATGGAAAAATAAACAAAATGACTATCCTCCTAGACGCCATTCTCAAATTATCCAAGCAATGTTTTGTTTTTGAAAGGTCAGGTTCTCTGTCTCCAGGTTTCAATGCCCACCAGGCCTAGCCACCATGTTCAGTGGAAAGAGCAGAAAACCTAGAAGGAGCCTCCACATTGTGGAAAGCATTGTGAAGACGGTCATCTGTGGGCAACAGCGAACAACCAGCCAATCCTTCACTTCCAGAAGCATTGCTCTGCAGACTTGCAGATGAACAAAATGATCCAATAGCCCTTTTTAGGCTCACAAATAGCCGCAACTTCTAATTTATTTTTAATTTTTATTTATATTTCCTATATGTCCATAATTTGAAATTGTGCTCTGATACAGATAAAAGAGTAGAAAGACTTGATGGGACTTGTATTCTGACAACTTCTTAAGGGCCGCCCACTTGCAGTTCTATAGAATAACCTATAAATTCCATATTGTATTTATTGACATTTCTCTCACACATTTTCATTTAAGAACAGAGCTGAAGGCAGCTAACAGAGAGCGTTATAACCCTGCTAAAAATAAGTTAGAAGCAAATTAAAACAAATTAACCATAATGCTATTAAAATCATCACAACAGTTATAACCCTTAAAATGCTCACAGTAACAGATGAAAACAGTCTAAAAGGCTATTTAAAAATAGCTACTTTGGCATCCTTTCTGAGAGCAACAAGAAGGAGAGCTGAAATACCATATAGTAGTATATACATATGTAAGTATTTCTGAGAAGTCTAGTACAGTACTTACCTATTAAACTCCACCTGTTAACGTACGTGTGAGAACTTTTATTGATTGATTTCCCCCAGTGGATAACTCTCCTATGGATCAGGATCCTGAATGAGGTTTGGGTGGTCCACTTTTAAAGTATCTGTATTACCAGCCAGTCCGTCACTGGTATAATAGATCTTAGGTATGTTATGAAAAGAACAAAACAATTCTCAGCACCTCATGTGTTCAGAAGTCTGTCAGCTTCTGATGGACTGACTCATAAACTGATATAGGATTGTAATCTCTGCCAAATAAATGCAGTTTTATACTATTGCGCTTTATAAAGCACAATAAGCTGTGCCATTATGAACAATGATACATAATCTCACAATTCTATCTGTACCCAATTCAAAAATGCTGGTGTGCATATTACCTAGAAACAGAATGCTATTTATAAAACTGAAGAGATTTGTTACTTAAAGATCAAGGACCCATTTGTCTCCCAGAGTTTGGGTTGGTTTGTTCTTTTAAAACAAAAATATTAAAAACCTGACCAAAGAAAGCCTGTGAATGTTCACGTTCTGCTGAAATCATTGGGATGCTTAGTCATGACGACAGTACCCCATAGGTTCAATGGGACATAATGTGTGTTTTAGGTGTTGGTTTCAGGTTTTTTGTTTATTTGTTTTTGTATTTTCCTTCAGATTGTGTAATTGTTAGCAATGTTTAGGCTAATTTTAAGCATGGTTTGCCAGAAGTAAAGCCTGCTGTGTTTGATGGGATTTACTCTTTCTGTAGTGCACATAGCACTTCGAGGTGTCAGCAACATAATATTCTTCTTCTTCCAAAGAATGTTTTTTGAAATATTCCTCTGGCCTTGGTCTTGGCTCAACAAAGCAGAGTTTTATTTTCCAGCAGTCATCTTCTAAAAGGCAAGATGCCTTGAGTGGGGGAAAAGTTGTTGTTATTATTATTGCTTTGAGGAAAATTGTTTTTCCCAAGTCAGATGAGCCAAACCACCCTGTTCACTTTAGAACAATACATCTTTAAACATGAAAACACCAGTCATGACAATATTACAGTCTTGCTATTGACAAAACATGTTAGAATTCACGACAAAGATCCACATTCCGTTGCTTGTTTACACTTCCTGAGAGGTAATAGATTCTCAGAGTCTTCAGAAGACTTGAGTATACTCTTTGTCTGACTATATACAGCATCAGTAGCATCCAGGTAAACTCTTATCTCCCCACAGTCGCAACCACCCAATCCCCGACTTGTTGGAAATATCCCTCAAGGTCTTAGAACATTCTGGAATGAAATATTTGTCACAGCTGTTTTACAGACACAGTATGTCTGCTGTCTACCCTGGAGTGAAAACAAATAGCAGCCAGTTCGCTGGCCATACGTTCCATCTGGGATTCTGCCCATCTGTCATTGTGTTTGTATAGCTATTTAGATTTCCAGTTCATACCAAACAAATTCCACTAATGGTATTCACGAAACATCAAACGGCAATAACAGAGAGATCATATAGATGGCAAAAATGGTGCTAGTCTCTGAATGCTTCCATCTGTTCACAGTTTTAAATATTGTTCATGATAAATGCTTTTTAAAAGAAAACAAAAACCCCTACCTCTTTTGGAGATCAGTGCTCCGTTTTCAAATATCACAGCGCGACAAATTTTTTTTAAAAAAGCTACTCTGTCATTTTGTATCTAGAAGATACCGAGATATATTTTAATATTAATATCAAGATATATATTCATGGTCAAATGACACTGGACAAGAATAAATATACTTTACCCATGCTTTGTGTTTGTTTGTTTGTTTGTTGAACCATATCCTGAGATTTTAAAAGTTGTTGTTATTGTTATGTGCCAGCAAGTTGCTTCGGACTCATGGTGACCCTATGAATTAATGGCTGGAATCCTATTACTTACACCCACAAGTTAAGAAGCCAGCTTAGCTGTGTGCAGGCACATCTCAGTTGTCTGACTTGATGCATGACAACAAACGCCTGCGCTGGCATCTTCACATGGAGCAATTTGCCAATGAAATTTACACCAAATGAATTTACAGCGGCAAATCTTTCTAGCTGGATTCCAGTCAATGACCTCCAAAAGATCCTATCCATAACAGCACTGCTGTTAAAATGCAAGCTACCAAAACAGAGAAGGAAATGGAAAGCCAGCACTCCTGACTGGAACAGTGGCATTAGGGCTTCTGAGCTTGTTGTCTTTTGGATCAAATGTAATTATTTTATCCTAAGGGACATGATACTAAAGAATGTCAAATAGTTCCTGCCACAGATTCAAGAAATTATTTTGTCTACACACAGACAAACACACCAGTCAGTGTATAAGGAACAAAGCAGGACTTTTTCTTGAGGGAAGGAAAACACATGGCAAAGGCAAACACAAACCTATGTGATGTATACATCATTGTCATCTGTTCTTTCTGGAAAGGAAGTGTGAGCGGGTGGAATTCTTGTCTTTCCTCCAATTCCACACACACACACCAGCACACACACTCTCTCTTTCTCTTTCAACCACCACATTGTCTGAAAAGCTGCCAACTCTTTCATTCTTTTGGAATGAAAACACTCTCATTTATTGTCTCAATTTCAATTTGCCTGAGGCCTCAAATAAAGGCAGTCACAAGTAGTTTCAGTAGAGTATTCAGATATTGGTTTGCTTTGCTTGTCTTATTTAGCTGTGTAGTCAATCTCTCTCTCTCTCTCTCTCTCTCTCTCTCTCTCTCTCTCTCTCCATGTCTTCACATTACACAATACTTTTGGGCCACACAAACTGCCAACATGGACAGCTCTCAGCCTAGCCAAACAATAAAGAGATGTAGCTGCAAAGTTCCTCCATTTAAAAATAAACTAAACTAAAATCCAGACTGACAATAGAAGAGATGTCCATCAATTATTTTCATTTATTTATTACTTGATTGATCCTCTGGCTTAAAATTGATCAAAATTCAATACCTGATTAAATTTAGATGAACTTCCATATTGCCAAACTTTCAGGATAGGAGTTCATGGACAATATTAAAGAAACTGCTGAATTATTGATAGAATGAAAGGCCAGCTGTAATCTTTTCTCTGTACAAGAAACAAAGTTTTTTTCCACAACCACACAGGACAGCCAAAAGGCCTGAAATAACAGATGAGTGCACTCTTCCATCTTAGCTTCACTGTTGAAACATTACCTTGGCATATCAACATCAAGTAAAGATCAATTTTATGAACAGTTCCTTGGGAGTTTAATATTTTAGCCTGGCAATACAAAATGTAATCCCATGCATCCACAAATGGAAAAAGTTTCAGAAATCACATTTCTTCCCGAGAAATCCCCCTGCATAGTGGGTCCTTTTTAATTCAGAAAAACTGGTAAAACCACTCCTTAAATGTCTCAATTACTCCGAAAGCCCTATTAGGCTCACTATTCATCAGTTCTGATTTGACAACACACAGCAACAACTGTACTGCGGAAGCAATAGTTACAAGCAACATAGTTACCTATAACTAGTTACTTTGGGAGTAAAGTTACATTTCCAAAATAACATGATAAGAAGGATCAATAATGTAATGAACAATTTTGTCTACTTACTTTCAAACACTACTTTAAAAGGGCATTTTTACAGCAGCTTTATGCCATTCCCTTCTCAGTTGTAAAGTGTTTCTTCAAAGTAATCAAAAGTAACAGAAAAGTAACATGCAGTACAAGTAACGGAACAAGTCCCTTTTCTAAAACTATGATGTGTGCAAGGGGGCACTGAATACATCCCTTACATAAATAGCAGGAAAAGAGCATTAGTGCAATAAGTGAACTTTTATATGCACTTTAATTACAAAGCTGATTTTGGTCTGGGAGCAGAGATAGGATATTTGTTTTCATCTCCCAGAGGAGATGAATATTATCGCCACCACAGGTGGCCAGGCCCTTTGGACCCACCTCCGAGAACTGGCCGGTCCACTTAGTGCTTGTGGCACGGAATGTGAGGTGGTGGTGGTGGTTCACACCTCACCATTCACAGAAGTAGCCCAGCTAGGGCTTCCCCACCTCCCTGCACTGTTGACCACTCTGACGAGGAGGCAGGATGACGAGTCTCCCTGCTCAGCTGCTGAGTGGTCAGCAGCAGAAGGAAGGTGTGGAAGTGCTGGCTGGGCTATTTCTGCGATTGGTGGAGTGCAAACAACACGAGCAGTAAGTGGACCGGCTGGTTCTCGGTGGTTGAGTGCAAAGGGCCTTGGCCACCTGTGGCTGTGATCTTTGGAGACGAATACAAATACCCCATCTCTACCTGGGAGTTTATCTTGCAAAAACAAAAACAAACCTCTTAAGACTGAAGAAGCTACTTGGATGAGAAGTGAAACATTTCAACCTAACAAGAAAAAAGTCCAGTTGCCATGACTCAGCTTTCAGATAACTTCACCTGGATGACCAAGAATCTTCAAAGATATACTCTTAAGAAAAAATATTTGGTATACAATTTTTTTGCAGGGGGGGGGGACCAGAATTCCTTCAGAGTGCTAAGCACTACCTTATGCATTACTCCTGTCTACAGTGTTTATTAGTATGCTGGCATTCACATCTGTTCTATTTTAAGAGCATTTGAGGTTGCAACCAGAGTGGCGTGATGACAGATGCATATACACAACTGGGCTTTACTGATCATATATAAAGGAATGGAAGGTTCCCTTTATAAGCAGCTTAGAGCTTGGAGTGGGGAATGGCCTGTGTCAAGCTTGAGATGTAAAACAATATGAATGTGCCTATGCCAGAATAAACATACAGCTTGCTGAACACAATATAAACCAACTATTTTGATTTAGCAAGGGTAGCTACAAAAATCTGACCATCCTACCATCCCAGTGTTGAAGGAGCAGGATCCAGTATATCTATTTAGCACTATACATGTGGCATGCCCCATACGTAGAAAGCAGTAATTCAGGAACAAGCACCACAAGGGAATGAACTGACTCATCCTCAAAGCGCTCAACTGTTTGTGACAGGCACGTCATCCTTAGAACCGGAAATCATGGCTGTGCTCCAGAGAGAGGTTTCCAGCAGACCTTCATGTCTGAGATGCCAGATTTACACACAATTCCCGCATTTATCACCATCAACACCAATCACAGAAACAAACCAAGCTGATGTGCAAGCTACAAAAGGTGGGGAAAGCTCATGTTGCGACAAACAGATGTACTCCAGCACTTACAGATTTCCCTCTTCTAACAACATTCTCTGTGTAACATTTAATTTGACCCTAAATGGACCATAAATATGTTTTGGTTTTGTTCATTCGTTTGTGTTTTCTTTCTGATGTACTAGAGCTTATGAAATCTGGTCTATCAAGAAAACAGGGTTTACAAACTATTATTTTGTTTATTTTATTTGTTTGTAGTATTTATATGCCACCTTTCTCCCAATAAGGGGACCCAAGGCAGCTCACACAATGAAGAAGAGAAATTAAAATATAATAAATTATACATTAAAAACCAATTAAACTATAAAACTGATTAAAATAAAACTGAATAATTCAAAACAAGTAAAACCTATCTTAACTAAAAATGGCATTCAGGGACTCAGTCATGATTGTTAGAAGCCTGCCTGAAAAGGTGTGTCTTCTGCTGTTGGCAGAAGAATAAAAGAGAGGAAGTCAACCAGACCTCCTGAGGAAAAGCATTCCATAACCTGGAAGCAGCCAGACAAAAGGACCTTTTGCGTAAGTGTGCAACTCAGCTCCACCCCAGCAGCTATATGCATGGTTCTCGTGACCTGTGCAGGGATATCCCATTAAATTTTGAGAGACAAGGTACCCACTCACATTCAAAATGTAAGCCAGTTGCATCTATACCTTGATATAGAGTGGTCTATACCTTGATATAGAGTGGTTCAGAGTGGTCTAGAGCAGTGGTCCCCAACCTTGGGGCCCCAGATGTTTTTTGGACTACAACTCCCAGAAGCCTTCACCACCAGCTCTGCTGGCCAGGATTTCTGGGAGTTGAAGTCCAAGAACATCTGGAGGCCCAAGGTTGGGGACCATTGGTTTAGAGAGCCTGTAAGCCACCAAGACAGCACCTTGCTGCATTGAGGGCTGGAGCTGAGCAGAGGCCTCTTATGTTGCTAGTCAAGGAGGACTCCCTCTTAGCTCCACCCCATCCCACCATGTAGGAAGTCTTAAAGAGATAACTCCCCAGCCTGACATTGAACACTTCTGAATCTCCAGGAGCCGGACCTCCTGCTAGGAATGCTACAAGTGTTTCTACATGAGTTTTCAAGATCATGGAGCTCCTGAAGAAAAGAAACTTGCCCCAGTGCTACGGCCAGGACTAGGAAATGTTATGGTCATTAGGGACATGGAAGGTGCTGGTTCAGAATTCTCAGGTTAAGGCATTTCTAGAGTATCCATCCTCACTTATTCAGAGACTGAACCTGAGCCAGGTGTTTCTTTCATTGCCTCCTCAGTTTCTGAGACTCCCCACTGGACTCCTTGGGCATGATAGTTAAGGTAGTCACTACAAAAGGATGCCTCATCGGTCATGTGAGATGGGAACCAATACACTGAACTTAAGCAAACACACACTTTTGCAGACATCCACAAGGAAGACAGAACGGAGAAGTCATACAATAATAGGGTCAGTTTGGAACAAATAATCCCATTCTTCCTTCATGAATTTAGGCCTAGCACAGAGAAGGAGTTCTGATTCTGAACAGAGCACAGAACAGGAGTTTATTCTATTACTCAATACTGTGGATCAATAGCAGATATTTATTGCAACCATTACCTCCCTCTGCAGAAGTATCTTTTGTTGCTCATGCGCTACCACGGCTGCTGCTGAAAAATACATGAAAATGCTCACCAGTTCCTTCAAATGTTCAATGCACATTAAATTAAATGAAGCAAAGCTTTCTTTGGTGCTTTCTTTCCTTGAACTACAAACCAACCCATCCCAATCCGGCAGGAGACACGATGCAATTTGTAATCCAACACACTGAGAAAGTTCCAGGTTAGGTTGATTGTTTTTTCTGCTTGTTCTGAAATATGGTAGCCCAACCCAGTTTGATTTAAAATTCATGAGGATTAGTGAGATATTAAACAGCAGTGGTGACAAAGAATCCCCCTGAAATATTCCTCTTTTGATTCTAGCTTCCTCAATTTTTTTACCATGAGTTATTAAGACAGTTTTCAATTTTTCCATGTTTTTCTTGAGGACCTTCTGAATGTTTTTACTAAGCCCATTTTTTTAGGCAGGTGTTAATCCAGCTGTGTGGCAATGAGACAAATGCTTTTTTATAGTCTATCCAGGCCATGTTAAGGTTTTTTTTTTTCTTTTTGCATTCTTCAGGATCATTTTATCAATAAGCAGCTGATCTTTTATGCCTCTTGACTTTTTATGCTCCCTTTCTATTCAGTTGGGTATAGAGAGTTTTCAGTTAAGTAATTATATATTGATCTTGCAATTACTCCTATGAGGAGCTTAAACATTGTTGGAAGGCATGTAATTGGTCGATAATTATTGAGTTCATTGCCTTTTTGATGATCTTTCATTATCAGAAATGTGTGCACTGTTGTCATCCAGTCTTCAGTTGTAGAATTTTGAAGTAAGTGGTTAAATTGCACTGCTGTACATTGATGGAGACTTGTTAGATGCTTTAACCAAAATTTGTGTAGTTCATCAGGACCACAGAACATTACACTCCAGTTTTTCACAGCCTTTACTTGCCTCTTTATAATTTCAGTTACAATATAATCCATTTGTTTTCCTTGAGTTTCTTTAGAAATGTCTTTAATCCATGAGGCGTTTTTTTTATGTCCAGCTGGACTTTCCCACATTTCTTTCCAAATGTAAAGAGCATCATCTTTACATGGGCCTAATTTCTTTTGCGCTACATTTTCTCCTAGTGATGTATAGATTAATTGTTCGTTATTTCAAAATTACATGTTTTCTCTATTTGGTTTCAAGCGTCCAGCATATCCTTCAATTTTCTTTGCTGTAGCTGTTACCCACTATTTTAGTTTTTCCATAGTTTCAACAATTGTTTTTCTTTCTAGGTAATAATATTTTGCATAGTCTGGATTTTACTTTTTTATTTTTAAGTGTTTTAAGTTGATGATGATGAATACATTTTCACAGGATGTGCTGGTTCCATATATTGAAAGCATAATTTCTATAATTCAGCTCTAGCAACCACTTCTGCTTCAGCCTCACATGAACACATATGAGAGATAATGTACACATACACCTGCGATATAGTGGGTGCCGATGGTTTTTCACATACAGTCTCCCTCACAAAAGCCCACCCATGCTCTTTGGCATGTGTGTACCTGCCTGCAAGCTCTCCAACATGCACATGTTCACACTCTCTAGTTCTTGGTTTCTCTTCCTTGTGCTCACCTTTATTCTCTCATGAGCATGCAGGCACACCAACACCCTCTACCCTCTCTCTCTTTCTCACTCATGTGCATCTTCTGATTTATGTATGGTCTGCTGAGGGAGTGTTTTTATTTCATGGGAGAGTGAGAATGGGTATATGTGTGTGTGAAAATCTAGGGGCCTTAAGTAGCACATAATCCTATAGAAGTGCAAATGTGTTTGCATTTCCTTAGCATTCCTCTCACCACTACTGATTGTCTCTCTCCTTAGTTTCCATCTTCCTACAACACCTCCTCCACACACAAAAAGGCAAGAGGAAGTGGCAATACAAAAGGAAACAACCATATGACTCTCCTTGACCAGACCACCCCATCAGTGCTAGTTACAAATAAAAGGCAGATAATTATTTCTCCTCCTAAGTAGTAAAAGATAGCTATGGTTTTTGCAAGCAAAAAAAGCAACTTTATTCCAATTCATTACTGCAGGTGTAACTCATTACTAAAGTAACTTGCTAAAATACTTGTACTCTGAACATGTCCCAAACTTTCACTGATCAGGTAAGTATCCTCTCTGTGTGTGCTACACAATATTTTTCCAATCAAGTTGCAGCTGTAGGAAAGGTAGCCCCACAGGGAGAGGTATACACCTTCTAATGTTACTAAATGCAAGTTGGTTAGATCCTGGTTAGAGAGATCTAAAACACTGGAGTGGAACAATAACTGACAGTGTGAATGACTTGAGAGTCCCTGCTTATCTCTTTGAGACTTAAACTGATTAAAGATCAAACAGGTTACACACCAAGTTACAAGAATTTACCTGTAGGTCATTAGCATTCTTCTCTCATTTCCTTTTGGTACACAAGAACATTCTTTCCTACGCCTTTCATTAAAGTCAAACTTGCCACAACAAAAATGAGCTCCATGCCAGACAGAAACCAAACATGTACAATCCAGTCTGCAGGTGCAAACTCTGTTCACATTACGGCTAAATTCTATATGGGTTTTATTGATGAAGGTTTTATTATCCCTTCCCCTAATGTAAAATAAACAAACTTGTATAAAAAGAAATGAATGTGTCTCAGTATTTTTATTGCCATAGATGGGAAGCCCTTCAGTAGAAACATCAACCATTTTTCAAGCTAGGCTATTCAGCTCCTGAGGGAATAAGTAAGCCAACTGGGAGATCAAAATGTTAAAAAAAAAAACCAAAAAGCATTGAAAATGTGAATATCTTGGGAAAAAGAAGGGAATAAACCTTCCATACATGAGAATGTACAGATTTGAAACAGAGGGATTCCTGATAGGGAAGCCCTGGTTTTTTTCCCTTCTTTCTGCTACAGTCACCTTTTCACATCATGCTTTCTATAGGTACAGGATGGCAGCCTAATATTTCAGAGGTATTGAGTGTGGACTTCAGCAGTTGAAATCGAGTTTTAATAAGACTGAAACTCTGAGAGTACAGTAGCCCAATCTATGTGCATAGCAGAATTGTGGAGGGTGAGTAGCTAAACCAAAAATCTTGCATGTTTACCTGCAGGCTAAAAACTCTCTTACGTTATATTATTTAGCTTATTTGCATCCTATGTCTCTCCCAAAACAGGACCCAAGTGTTTCCACTTCTTTGTCAGGCTGTTGCTTGCACTCTAGATTGTGCAATTGGTGGTGCAACCAATGTTGCTACTAGTGTGTAACCAGTTGTACAACAGACACGCCATCAAATGGTTTGTGCATTTTTATTTTATGTCATTATCCTGTTTTTCCCAACAAGATTCTGGCCAATACATTGTAATAAGAAAATAAAGCTGAGTGGATTGCTATCTTAAAAACAAACTAACAATTTTTAAAGCATTTTAAATACAAGATGAAACACCAGGGAGAACCAAAAGTACTCACTCTACCACAAACAGAAAATTAGAAGTCCCTTTGTCTGTCACCAGTAAGTTTGCACACACAAAAATGCTATTTAAACAGAAAGTTCTTTGCCCCGTAATAAAGACGTGAGACAAAGATTATGGATTAAAACACGGGCCACACATTATTAATTATACTCAATGTTACCATCCTTTGGCAAAGAGGGGCCTACCGTAGTGCGGAATCAGGTTAAATCATAGAGGTCTCAAAGGACCCCTAAGCAACAAATGGGCAAGTCCCTGGCCCCAGGTTTTCATGGTCTTAAATGACAACGAAAACCTGGCTGGCCACAATTTGACTACCTGCAGACCAGCTTGACTGTTGGTCCAGTTGTGGCCCAGCGCATCTTTCCCCCCAAGTGCTGTAATTGCATGATCCGCAGCGCTGGGGGTTCAGATGGGTGACAGCTTACCTGAATTTAGACTGGGACTCTAAATTCCGAACTACCCACCACAGCATAGGGACTAGCCATGCTAAGTCCCATGCCCGCCATCGAGCCTATCTAGCTCACAAAGCAGGGCCCCCTTGATGTCTTCAATGAACACATCCAAACCCAAATCGGACAGATGAACACCATCATTCTGAAAAAACTCGGGCCTATCCAAGCGGATCCTCTGGTGACCAATCACCAATCCAAGGCTGACACAGACAGCTCTGCAAACCTCGCGGTTAACATTCCTGCATGCTGTGTTAAAGGAGGAAAAATTCCTGGCATCTCTCCATGGCAACCGAGGGACGATTGTTGACCATACGATATGTACGGCCGGGTATGTGGCCTTCAACCATCTCAAATCACGCAAAATGTCCAAGATCAAGGCTTTTCCATGATGCCTGGCCAGGTTATTGCCACCCAGATGTATGACCAATAAATCTGGTGGAAATTGGCCAGAATCAACAGCCCTGCACAATGGGCCCCACAACATCCCATGCAGCCCCTTCCATACGATGTGGGCTCTGGCTCTAAGGCCCAGGTTGCCCCCCCCATGGGGATGCAGCCGCATAACCCGCTGTCCCAAAAAACATAGCTCTGGCCTAAAATTAAGACATATTGCTGTTTCCTCATCATCACGGAACCTGTGGAGATACAACAAAAACCCAGGCCCCTACCTAGACGTTAGGGAGTGTTCTGCTATATCTGCAGTAGTTGGATGATGACCACCTACCCAAACATTTAATTTCGTCTGTATTGTATCCCAAGGCAGCAGCTGTAGACAATGCCCCAATTCTAAAGAGTGTGTGCCAAATCGTGATCCCCATATGCCAACCCTATCTAACACAGTATCTGTGAGTTTCCAGAACAGATACTTTGTAAATGGGGAACTATCTCTGTGCTTAAAGAAATAGCTCCTCACCCCAACTCCCAAGTATTCCATCATGGCCTTCACAGGACAAATGCTTTCTATATGGCTATGTGCTAGCATAAGTTGCACGCCCTTCCCTAGTTGGTCGGCCTTAGATCATCTAATAAAAATATTTACGGTTCCATCCATAACCCTAACCTGGCACCATTGCAGAGATACTCTAGATTTGTCATTCTTTCCAGCAGCAGCAACTACCTCACTTATCCTAAGGGTCCCAAAAAATGTCAACAAGGACACTGCTCTAAATAAAATCATTTCATACTCATACCTACACAGAGACTCCCACTGCTGACAGATGCATTCTAGCAATACAGGTGATACTGGAGCCCTGGTGTCCTGCACTCTTCCTCTTTCTTTGGACCACCCTTCAATCATTTTCCTAATGCGGTAATCCAAGGAAAAATCCTGGTACCCATTAATCCTAGCATAGAAGGAGAGCGCTGATAACCTACCTTGAATAGTTCCAGGTGCCAATCCCCTTCTATTCAGATACACAATAAATTGTTGAAGGTGGTGCAGGCCAGACCAGCTCCAGCTTAACCAGCTTCCTAAATTCCTGAAACTCTATATTCACAGCATAGTACCTTTTTTGTGTCCTTGGCACCAGGGCCAAGCCTATTGCTCTTTCCGCATCCTCACTCCAATCTGCCAATCCAGAGTCAGGTAGGCAGGTTCTGCCCCAAACCAGGGGGCAGAATCTCTGGGAACTCGTTTGCTGCTTGATCTAGCTCCCTGAACTGCCCGATCTGTTGACGCAACAAGGAATCTTGCAGCTCTCACAGAGACACCTTTCTCCTTTGTAATAGTGATGATATCCAAATCTTAAGGTCAGCTAATTAATTGTCTGGCAACTTTGATGTCTGCTGTACAGTGTCTAGCTCAATGCCGAGGAAAGTCAGGGATGTAGCTGGTCCTTCATATTTTACCTCCACCAGTGGTAAACCTATCTCATCTGACATTGCTTGGAAAGTATTCAGGATAAGCCTACACCTCCCTGTGTTCCTCTTACTACAAAAAAGAAAATCATCAATGTAATGTATCAATCTAAACTCTCCCTGTGCCTTTTTTGGACAATTCCTAAAGGTTTCCATAGGGGGTGACATGAAAGGACCCAACACTCTCCCTTCCTTTACTTCCTCAGAAATTTTTCTTGAACCACCTTTCCCACTCCACACACAGATTTCAGGTTCCACGCAAAAAATGCTTTGCACTCACCAATAGCTGGGATCCTAAAGCCAAACCTAAAATTGTCCAACAAATAAATAGCATCTGCCCTGCAGGGGTAATCATGTAGCCAATCTTCCAAGACTACAACCCTAATTGGACTGGGGCCCTTTTCTGGGGTTACCCCTGCCACTGCTGGGTTGTTTGCCTCCTCCTGCACCCCTAGTCTGACGTTGGGCCCCTGCTCAAACACATAGCATTTTGGGGTGCTGGCTCCCACATGCTGCACACTCATGCCTGAAACAGCATGGTTTTTCTGGTGCAACTGCCATTGTAGTCCCAGCAAAGCAGGTGGAGTTGAACCACTTGCCCTGCTCCTACACGGGGATTTTGCGTCTGGGCAACCTTTCTATTCAAATGCCCACTATCAAACCTATCCCCCAGATTAGATCTAGCCAGCGTCATAGACTGCAGCCAAAGACCCAGCTGGGGCTCATCCCATCTGAGATTCGGATAAATCGTGCTGCGCATATGAAAGGATTCATCATAGTTAAGCCAAGCCTGCCCTGCGAAATCTATGTAGGCACGGTATATTAAATACAAATATTGAAAAAGGGATTGTGCCCACCATGGTTGGGCCTTTACAACCACCCCAGCATAAATTAAAAATCCTGGTTGCCAATTGGACCATGTCTTGTCTGGTTTCTTTCTCCTACGCCATTCCTTGTCCTTTTCATCCTCCTTATCTAAGTCCTTTTTTCCCACTTTTCTATTTAACAACTAGAATAGATCCACATATCATCCTTTCAGATTTTCTCTCATGTGGCCAGGGTGAGATGATCACCTAAAGGCAGTGAGTAATCGCCAAATGGCAATGCTTGCCGTGGTATGGTATTGTAACCCATGTCTGGAACAGACGGGTATGGCCAAACCCCTACACCAGCTGCAGTGCTTATCATTGGTGGAAGCGAAACCTGGGGATATGGTACAGCCCATCCCCCAAATTGCATGCTAGAACAGGGCCATGAAGCGTTCAGGGCCCTGAAACCCTCTGTGTCATAAGGTGTAGAACAGGGGGAATTAAATTGCCCCCTGCCAGCCCAAGACCAGGCAGGGATTGGTGATGAAGTGCCTGGTGTAGTGACTGACTCACCAGCTGAAGGTATCTCCAGGCTTACGTCATCCCTGCCATATATCTGCTCTAGATCATCAATGTCCACAGCTTCCTCCAGAACTAAATGCTGCCATGGTTGAAGGTCTCTGCCTTTTGTCAGTATACCATGACCATGACGTTGCTGTTGCCCCTTCTGCATCAGATCTAGACGTCCCTGCTGACTGCTGCTCAGCTTCAAGAACAGCGAATTGAGACATTAGATCATCGGCTACCACTTTAAGTTTTGTCCTCTGGTGGCTCTTGGCCTCCCTATCTGAACATCGTGGCTAAGCCTCACAAGACTGTGGGATCTGCCTCGCCAGCCGTTCAGTCTCAAGAGTGGAAATTTTCTCCTGGAGCTGCTGCCATAGAGGCCAGGATTCCTCATCTGATGAAGACTGAGGTGGAGACACTTGTGGAACTGGTGTTTTCCTGTTTTTTTGCGTGGAACCTGAAATCTGTGTGTCGAGTGGGAAAGGTGGTTCAATAGGCTTGGCCCTGGTACCAAGGACACAAAAAGGGTTACTCTGACCTTTGTGTGATGCCATTATGAATCTAGCTCTAAAACCAGTCAAAAAGCACTACACGTCTCACCAACTACAATGCCAATTCAGATTATAATCCCCCTGTACACTAACTATAGAAGAGGGGGACCAGCTGATAACTCCCAGCTGCAACCTGCATAAAGCAATGCACTCCTGAACCGAGTATTCAGAAGCACTTATTTGGATCAACTTAATTGTTATTGATTGTTTTAACTAACGGAATGTCACTAATTGGCTAATCTATGATTACAATGAACTTTATTACTTCAGTATTTCCCTGGAATTACACTTATTGAGTCAAAATAATATTTTATTTATTTATTTATTTAACTTATATGCCGCCCACTCTACCCAAAGGTCTCTGGGCGGCTTACAACAATTAAAATACAATTAAAATACAATAAAAGATAAAATGATTACAATACAATTAAAATAGATACTCTAAAAATTGCCATCAGGACCCACAGTTGATGTTAGTTCAATTAAAAGCCTTCTGGAACAGGAAAGTTTTGACCTGGTGCGAAAATGTCATTAACGTCGGTGCCAGACGAATCTCAGTTGGGAGGGCATTCCATAGTCTGGGGGCAGCTGCCGAAAAGGCCCTTTGTCTACAAGCCATCCCTCTTACCTCCTTGAGGGATGGCTCTTTCAAAAGGGCCCCCTGGCTAGATCTTAACTGCCGGGTAGGCTCATATGGAAGGAGGTGGTCCTTCAGGTATCCAGGGCCCAAGCCGTTTAGGGCTTTATATGTCAAAACAAACACTTTGAATTGTGCCTGGGCAGCAACTGGTAACCAATGTAACATAAACAGAATCGGTCTGATGTGTTCTCTAGCAGCCCCACCACTCACCAGCCGCGCAGCTCGATTCTGGACCAGTTGCAGTCACCGGACCATCTTCAAAGGCAGCCCCACATAGAGTGCATTGCAGTAATCTATACGAGATGTTACCAGTGCATGTATAATTGTCATGAGGCTCCGCTCATCCAGGTAGGGCCGTAGCTGGTACAATTTCCGCAGCTGAAGGAAGGCGCCCCTGGCCACTGAGCACACCTGGGCTTCCAGAGTTAGACTGGGGTCCAGGAACACCCCCAGGCTGCGGACCCAGTCCCTTAGGGGGAGTGTAACCCCATTCAGGGCAGGGAAATGGCCCTCCAACCTGTCTGGCGAAGCACCCACTAACAGCACTTCCGTCTTGTCTGGATTGAGTTTCAATTTATTAACCCTCATCCAGTCCATTATCAGGTCCAGACATGAAATCAGCACAGAAACCACCTCACCTGGATTGGTGAAAGATAAGAGGTAGAGCCGAGTGTCGTCAGCATATTGCTGACTCCTAAGCCCAAACCTCCTGATGACCTCTCCCAGCGGTTCCATGTAGATGTTAAACAGCATGGGGGACAGTATTGTGCCCTGAGGAACCCCATGACATAGGGCAGAGCAACTGTCCCCCAGCACCACCTTCTGGACATGGTCAGCCAGGAAGGAGCAGAACCACCGTAAAACAGTGCCCCCTACTCCCAACCCAGCCAGCCTATCCAGAAGGACACCATGGTCAATAGTATTGAAAGCCACTGAGAGGTCCAGGAGTATCAACAGGGTCACACTCCCCCTGTCTCTCTCCCAGCAAAGGTCATCGTACAGGGCGACCAAGGCAGTCTCCGTACCAAAACCTGACCTGAAACCCAATTGAAATGGATCCAGAAAATCCATTTCATCCAGCAGTGCCTGGAGTTGCCCAGCCACAACCTGCTCCGACACTTTGCCCAAATAAGGGAGGTTTGCCACTGGTCGGTAGTTAACCACCAGCCTTGGGTCCAGGTTAGGCTTTTTAAAGAGTGGTCGAATTACCGCAGCTCCCCCCTTTCTTGCTGCTACCAATTAATACAATTGTTTAACGATAAATAAATGAATTAATATTAAATTAAGACCAGGCTAGGCAAAAGGAATTCAAAAAGTGCTAACATTAAAAACCCAAAACAACAAGATTAGCAATCGAACCACGGGAGCGAGCCGATGCTACCCCCCAATACTCCTAATCGCTGTAACTCACAGGCCTCGATTGATGACGCAGCTCACAACAGAGCCAAGAAGCAGAGCTCTATCCTTCACTGGTACCAGGAAAGGAAGGGTGGGGAGAAGGGGGAATGTCTTTCAATAACCTAATGTTCCCCCCTCTCGTCAACGATGATTCCCGTGAGACTAGGAATCTCACATCATCCGGGGAGGGAGGCAAAGGCGAGCCACACTGCTGAAGCTTCCTGCTTAGCAGTGGTTTGATCACTGCCTACACAGAAGACAGGGATGGTACCAGCCTACACTTCCCTTGGAAGGAAGTTCAGAGTTCAGGAGCAGCCATTAAGAAGGTTCTGTCTCATGTTCCCATCAATTGTCTCCATGAAGGGGATGGAACCAGAGAGTGTCCATCTCAGAAAAGCTCAGAACCTTGTAGGCCTGTATGAGAGGAGACGATCTTTCAAACAGCCTTGAGTTTTAAAAGGAAAACAACACATCAAGGAAATAATAATTTAGCCCCATCCTTAACGTTCTCATTTTGTTCTTTCAGAAAGCTTTTTTTGTGAAAGAGAATCTCAGAAAAATCAGCACATCTCAGCCTGCTGCATGAGTATACTAGGCCAGAAAAGCCATTGAAAGTTGAAACAATGTCTTTAAAATTTTGATAATTAAAGCTGGCTGTGACCTTGCAGCCCAAGTGCTTCAAGAGCCAGCCGGCTTTGGTGCTTAAAGGGCTTCTCTTTTAAGAGGATGCAAAATAGAGACACAAATATGCCAGCCAGACTGTTGTCAAGGGGCATCTTTTGTTAAGACATTTGGAGCCCTAGATTACACTTGCATCCTATTAATTCCAAAACTTCCCCTTCTCCTTCTCCTTCTTCTGAAAGGCCACCTGGGCTTACAGTTTCCAGGACCGATTTGAATAATGTCACAATGTATGCTTTTTTGCTTTTCATCCACTTTGTCTCTGCTGACCCAGACATCATTCTTTTCCTACCAATGCACCTTTTACTGCCCACAATGTCTTCTTTAGCTCATTCAGCTGCAATTCCAAATGCCTCTGCACATAAAATAGGCTGCATTGAAAGTGTGAGCATGTATCCTTAGGGGGGAAAAAAGTTGCAAATCACGAGAAGGAAAGTGAGCTGGAATTCAGGTCGGCATGGGACCCTTTTTCGCTCTGGAAAGCAAGTTTACACTGCACTTGAAATGTTATTATTGGAATGACTCCGAGAAAAAAGTGGGAGCAGGTGCTGCTGCTGTCAAAATCGTCACCTCCTTCAGATCATGGTACACAGGGCGATACTTCTCCTGCCCAGATATTCTGTTTGTTCTTTCCATTATCCTGCCAAAGATATTACGTGCCAGCGATTCCAAACCTCTAGTGAAAACTCCACTGAATAGGCATCATTTGATGACACCAGCCTGGGAGCCCATTTGGATCTCAAGTGTCATCATCTCATTCAATAGAGAGAGAAAAGGAAGGATTCAGTGCATTTTGAAAGACAATGTTTAAATTCATTCTGTATCTCCTGAATAATTTCAGAAAAGAAATATTAATGATGAACAAACTGTCTTTACATTTACAAAAGGCAGGGTGATGCAACAGTTAGAAGTCAGATTAGGACCGAAGAAACCCATTTGCAAATGTTTCATCAGCCATAGGAACTTTCCTGGTGACCTCAGGACAGCAATCTTTTAGTCTAACTCAACAGGATCATTGTGAGATTAAAACCAGAGCCATTACCCTGCCTTTCATAAGTGCAAAGATGCATCACTATACCAGAGGAAACACAATACCTAAGAGAAGGGCAAAAGAGGATACTGATGTGGTACAATCTTGTCTCCCAAGGAGAGACAAATTATCACAGGACTTTCTGATGGACTCACACAGAAAAGCAGAGGGAGAAATCAGGGGGGAAAATGCCCCATTCTGATTTTATTGAGCAACTTGGATGCATTGTCCAAAAGTCACAGTCCAAAACAATGATGATTAAAATTCGTCATTCCAAACGTGATGAGGGCAGTCATGTCAAAACAAACAAACAAAAAGAAAAAACCGGGACAAAATGAAAAGAAGCATCACAATCCTCTGAGAGAGTCCTGTTGGCTGAACAGGGGAGGGATAGAAATGTATGCTGTGATTAAATAGTTCAGGAAGGTTTAATCACATGTCAAGCTTTTCAGGAAATTATTTAAAGGAATGTTGATGGGATGCAGCCAAGCTGCAGGATGACCACTTAAACATCTCCAAAATGGAAGGTGCTAATTAACATAAAAATCTATGCAGTGCTATATACATGTTTAGAATTTGTATACATAAACAGCAAGTATATACTTTTTGAAATAATTACTATGCTTCAAGAAGAACTAATAATATCTCAACACTGGGAGAGAGAAACACCATGACCAAGGGATCTGAGGGCTAAATGTTGGTGGGTAATATGGTGGAAGGTGATCTCCCTTTTTGTGATTTTTTTAAACTTGCTTTGGGCTGGACAGCCCCTTAAATGGAGCGCACCTACAAACAGACAGCTACTTCTCCGACAGATGTTCAAATAGAGGACCCTCTTTCTATTTTTTTTCTATCTTATCACTTAAAGGAAGGAGCTTAGGAATAATACATATTGTATAAGTTAAATTAAAAGAGTGAGACTTGTACAGTATCTGTTACTTTCTGTTTCTGTTGTGTGTGGTTTGTTTGCCTAGTTGCTCTGCTGGTAAAATCTGTGGTAGGCCCACATTTGATCATTCTACACAGAAGTCAAAACTCGATTGACGTAACTGGCAGCTCCTTCTGTTGTTGGACAGGCAGCAGTTAGCGCCTTGTAATTTTATGCAGTTCTATTTAGTGATTCTCCACTTAAAACAGGGGTTGGTAAAGTGTAGCCCCCTCAAAGGCATTTTGTGGCCCCCCAAGCATCACCAAGACCTCCTCCCCATTTTTCCCAACATTTTTTAAAAAAAACAAATTTTCTGTTTTCTGTTCCCTGAGTGCTCGGGAGCAGCATTTTTCACTTCTTAGCCTGTGGGGTAAGTTACTAATGTATCCCAGATCCTAAGTTACCCTAGCACTCCCCCAAGAAAACAAATGGACCTCTCATTTGGGCATTTTCCTTTCCCTTTTTAAAAAATGGCTGCAAACAGTATCATGACCTCAGCAGAAGAGTCCTTTGGTGATGACACGTTCAAGCAGACTTGACACTCCAGAGCCTGATAGGGTAAAGAAGCTGTCTGGCCCTTCAGGTCTCCAGGAAACCAGGAGGCTGAGCCTAAGTCTGAGGAGGTGGCGGAGTCCCCACCTAGCCCTTGCAAGCCAAGAAAGATCATAAGAAGTTAAACACAACACAGTCCGAAGAGGTCCCTTGACCCTGTTCAGCCTTTGAGCCATCAAGGGCTTGGTTTTCCAGTCTCTTTACACCAGATGTGGACCAACATCCAAGGGTTGGGGATGTGGTCCCCACTGGGTTTTTTGGGAGCAATGTGGAACCCCACCCCTGGGAACACCAATGGGACTGGAGGCTACAAAAGCAAACCAGAGGGGCTGCATGTGTCCACCCCATTCTAGGCCCATATTTTTATGTAGCTACTAGAGCTGGGCTGGGGCATGGAGGTCACAGTTTGTCCTCCAGGATTGGTATCCCCATGTACACAGATGAGAGGATGGATACAGTTCCCCATCAGCCCCAACCAACTTGCTCAAGGCTAACTATAGAAGCTATAGTTTGCCAACGTCAGATGGGCTGAAACTTTCCTATCTTTGCATTAATCATCAGGTATCTATTACAGTCACTCTAACGCAGGTATTGATTTGCAAGGATGAAAGAGTACTAATAGTGTTGACTGGATAAAGCACCTCAGTTTGGCACAGAGTTCTATGAATCAGAAACCACTGACCTATCTTCTACCGGCTGAGTCCCTTGTGCCAGCAAAACTCTACACTGAGCCATCCTCAGCAACCTCTGTCGGCCCTGCTTCTGTCTCAATGGCATCTACAGACATTGCCCACAGTAGCAGCTGCTTCCCTCCATCTAGAAGGACAGGAATCTCTAAGTACTTGCAGTTTAGCTTTAGCTAAAGGCAATGAGGATTGAACGGGTGATCTTCTGCTTGTTAAACATGTTCTCCTTTCCTAACAGAACATTTATTTTGCTCTGATCATCTCCCATCCAAGTACTGACCGCCCCCAAACTTGCTTTGCTTCCAAAATCAGGTGAGATCAGCAGGTTCAAGGGAGTGTAGAAGTGTCATCCCTTCATCAGAGGAGGTCCTCCATGTGGCTTTCATTTCTGTGCAGTGTCATCACTGTACAGCAATAAAAATTCATGATCCTATCTGTGTTTGCTATCTACTCCCTACATAGAATAACATGAGCTCACATTCATTTCTCCTCTCTCAGCAGAGTGCACGGCACCTCAGATGTGTAGGCATGTGTTATACATAAAAACCAAGAAAGGATCATTATGAATTTTGCAAGAAAGTGTAGTTGTGATAATTACAGCTGCAATAGCTTTACTAGCCACGTGGAATGCAAAAAAATAAAAAAACACCATGTTCTTATTGCAATCAGACATTGAATATAATGAGTGAAATCTAAGATTCTCCTTTAAAAATCACCCCACACGCTGTTCATTAAACAAAAGTAAGGGAACTATAAATTCAATTTATTAGAAATATTATGTAGCATGATGTGATTAAGGGGATTTGCAAAGCATGGAAAGAAACAGGCACTTTGTCTCACCTGAAGATGTGTCAAAAGCAATAATAAAGCTTGGAATGCAATGAAGAATTTACTGTATTGATTTTGGAGCATAGTCTGCATGTGCTTCTCCATAAAAGTTAACACATTTGCAAAGCACACCATTTATAAGCCAACTGTGTTGAAATGTTTGACATTAAGATTAGAGATGGACAGGTTTTCAAAATAGGGCCTGATACAGTGCAAACATGTGGCAAAGCATTCCCCCAAGGCTCCTTAGGGAGCACTCCCTCTTTCTTTCCTCTTGCCTTCCCGTATGTGCACTTGTAGCACAAAGGGCCATTATAGGGAAGGGAAGGCCTGGGGAGGCCTCACTTTCTACCATGTAAGCCATCTCGTTGTGTGAGCCATGTACGTTAACCATGCCCTAGGAGGACCTGTAACTTGCATGGCTGAGTAAAAGGGGACAGAATGGGTGTAGATGGAGACAAGGACAAAGGAACCATGGCTCTCATCAGGTCCCCCCCCCCTCGGGCAGGTCACACTGCATGACCTCAAAGTGAGACTTCCAACCTGCTTCCAGGCTCTCAGAAGCACTGGTACCATTTTATGCTGTGCGACAGCCAGGTTATTCATTTTGTTTCAGCCTACAATCAAATTCATTGCTAGGAAATAAAGCAAAGCAACCGTATATACTAGAGATGGGAGTATTTGTATACAAACACGAATATCCCCGTGCAGCTGAAGGGTCCGGCCCCTGGGGCCAGACCATCATCCACTCACACATCCACCAGCAACCCCTTCCTTCCAATCATTCCAGAGTGCTGCTTGGCTAGCTACTCGGCAGCCTTGCAGGGAGACTCGTCCTCCCTCCCTCTGCCAGGAGTGGCTAGACGACTGGGAAGATAGCAGCCCTCGGTAGTGACTGGAAGGATGAGTGGGGCCAATGGCAGTAGCGGACATGTAAGTGGACGGTCTGGCCCCTGGGGCTGGCCCCTTGTTAACTCCAGCTGTGTGGGGATATTCCTATTTGTATACAAATACAAATACCCTCATCTCTAGTATATACACATCCCGATGTTTCTCGAACCTCATGAAGTGGGCTGGATTGTCTTTCACCTGAAGCTTTGTGTCCATCATGAGAATGGCAACATTTAAGTTGAGAATCAAGCCCTGTAACCTTTTAAGGTGGTATTCATTATTCTCAACACTAAGAAGCCACAGTCAGTGGCTAAGTTTTTATCCTCAGTTTTAAGAATTCGTTAAATGTTATATTAAGACAACCACCTCACTCAAGTTTTATACTGTCAATATGTTCTAACAACTTACTTGCTCTGTATATCTTGTATTATGTTTTTATCTTTAAATTTTCAGGTCTATGACCCTATAATAAAACTTAATTTAACTCTAAGAAGCGATTTTCCAAAGTTCTAGGCTCCAACCTCCTAGGTGTCCATCACATTCTGCATATAACCAAAATTCTAGGAGGTGGAGAGGAACTATGAAGATAAGAGAAGATTTGATCCTGACCTGGTCCTTAGCAGAACGAAACAGAGAGTACAAGCAGACTGCTCTTTATCCCATGGTTTGGAATACTTTGGGAATGGGCTGGTTCAATCCATTTTCCTGTGATCACATGTTGTTTTGGTAATCGGCCACCAGCCCGCCCTGTATGCTTGTCTTCCCCTACCTTTTTGGGTTCCTGGCAGGGGCGATTGTTTTCTTAGCATGGGTAGGATTGCTCTGTTTTGGTTCTGTTGCAGCATGGGTAATAGCTGGTATTAAACTAAAGTGGGTCCCCAAGAGCGGCAGTATGCCACTTGTTAATTATTATTTTTTATATAAATCCAGCTTTCTTATGCTCTCCTGCAGAGGGGGGGAAAGAAGACGATGCAGAGAGGTGAGTTTTTCTACCTTTAAAGTCCAGCTCTGTATAACTTGAGTGGCAAGCCAACTCAGCACCATGCTATTTACAATTTTTTTAAAAAAATAGCAGCTTTCACAGATTCTTCCATGGAGGGTGAGATGGAAAGGAAGGAGGGATCTTTTGGTCGTTTTTTCCTTCCCTTTACAGTCCAGAAAGGGCTATATAAGGTTGTTTTAGGTGTAGTGTGGTTTCTCTCCCCAAACTACTCTATCCTTGTGTGTCGATGCCAATGGCCCCAAATGGCATCCTGCACCTCCAAGCAACCTTGCTTAGTCCAGTCGGACGCAACCCATCTGGACTGCCTAGCCACACCCTAAGCGTTTATGCCAAAGAAACCACAATGTTCACCATTGTAAAGAAAAGGTTGTGATTCATTCCTGTGTAGAAAATTCAGGTATAGTCCTTGCTGACACTGTTGTAATTGAGGCAAAACAACACCATCTTCCCTAACAGAGAACAGTTTGATCAACAAGGGATTACAAGAAAGAGTGGCCCTTGTTCCACATGCTCCCTATTAAACTGGCTTGCATCCCTAACCAACTTAAAGAACAGTGTTGTCATGAGAGGTAGTGTAAGGCCAACCTCCTGTTCCAGGAAGGGGTGTGATGAGTGGGTGTGTGGAACAGTAGAGTGAGTGAGTAGGAAAGGACTGGAGCTCTCCCATCCTGCCAATCAAGCGTGACAGGCCTTTAGCAAGTGAGGCTGCTGCTGTCTTCTTTACCAGACTGGGAGAAGGATTCTTCAATTTATGTACATGATGTCCCTGAAAGATTAAGAAAACCATCATTATACACAGTACTGTATATATCTGTAGCAGTCATATGATAGGTCGGCAAACTCCCCACCTCTACCAGCTATCTCAGAATGAAATGATCCCCCTCAAAAAATTAAAGAACAAGCCAATCTGAACTCCATCTCTATTATAGCTTTCACCAAGGCTCCTTCCTTTCCAAATCCGCTCACTTCATATTCCAGGAATGCCTGATAGCATTACCTAGGTAATATCACCTAGGAATAGAAAGCTGCCAGAAAATGGAAGAGAAGAAGGGCTAACTTCCCTCCCACTTTAATGGCCTAGCATGTGTCACACAAGCGCGCGCGCACACACACACACACACACACACACACACACACACACACACACGCACACACACACACACACACACACACACACACACACGTGTGGTAAGATGGGAGCAGAAACAATATTTTCCAGAGTGGTGGCACGAACACAGTAAATCTATTCAACAATATGGGGAGAAACTAAAACTGGTGCACCACTCTGTTCTAAAGTGTGGTGCACCCGTTTTTAGTTTCAACACAAACACAAAGAGTACAGATCTTATTTACAGTGCACACATAAAACACACACGTTAAAAAAAATGGCTTGATCCAAATAGCTGTTTCCCTAACTCATGAACTACTATGTTGCTTCAAACGAGTACAGTGGGGTCTCTACTTAAGAACTTAATCCGTATTGGAAGGTGGTTCTCAAGTTGAAAAGTTCTTATGTTGAATCTGCATTTCCCATAGGAATGCATTGAAAACCATTTAATCCGTATCTGCTCTTTTCCGTCCATAGAAACTACAGTGGAACCTCTACTTAAGAACTTAATCCGTTTTGGAATGGTGTTCTTAAGTTGAAACGTTCTTAAGTTGAAGCAAAATTTCCCATAGGAATGGACTGAAAACCAATTAATTCGTTCTGGCTGTTTTTTTGTTATGTAGAGGTGCGTTCGTACATTGAAGCATTACTTCCCATAGGAACTAATGCAAAGCTGGTTAATACGTACTCTACCACTAGGGGGAGAATTTTTTTTAACCTAAGATGACCTAAGGTTAAAAAAAGAGCAGGAAAGGTTTTTTTTCCTGTTCTTATCTTGGATTTCTGTTCTCAAGTAGAAGCAAAATTTAGCAAATGGAGCTGTTCTTAAGTTGGATTGTTCTTAAGTAGGGACGTTCTTAAGTAGAGACCCCACTGTAGACGTTGTCTAGAGGGGCAGGGTAAAAATCGAATAAATAAATAAATAAACTGCCCAAATAGAGACAGAGAAAAATGGACCAGGGAACTTAATGTTTGCCAAATAAGGAAAGGAAGAAGCACCAGGGTAAAGGGAAAGCAATAATCAGGAATCAGTGCTCATAAGGAAAGTTAGTGGGAGAAGCAAGCTGCTAAACTGATAGATGTAGGAAAGGAAAAGTTGAACATAGAGGTTGCAATGACCTTCTTTCAGAGCAAGGAGGACCTCAAAAGACCTCATCTTCTGCTTATATCTAGAGCAACTCTCTCCATTTATTGCCAGCTTCCACCAGCTCTCAGTGCCCCAGCATGAAAGTTTGTTGCTTCGAATGGCATGATCAGCCTAACCGCCCACACTCACCAGCTTTCCTTCTAGTTTCCTCCGCTTGTTCTTTGTTTTTTGTTGCAGTGACCACTAGGGACATGGAAGGGGGTGTAGCATCAGCATTACAATGAGCCTCCTTGTTGTATAAGCCTTACCAGCAGTAGTGCCAAGGCTAAGGGGGGGGGGGGGGAAGAAATTTGTCCCACAACCCTTGCCTGCACCCCCTTCTGTGACCACAAGGGGCCACCTCTGTGACATCACAAGAGTTTACTCTTTGATTTTAGGTTTTGGCTCTGAAATTATAAAGAATGGGATGCTGCTGACCTGGCACTCTATTGATCATGGATATGAGGGGGGGGAAATTGGTTGTAGGAACTCTTCAGTTTTTCGTTGTGAAACCAAAACTGAGTATATTTGGATGTGCCTCATTGTCAAGAAACATCCCAAGAAAAGGCCTTCAGAGATCCCTTTGCTAGGGAAACCCAGAGTCCTCACAATGCATTATAAAAATAGTCTTAAAACTGGCCTTTTCTGGATCCCTACAGAAAATAACAACCAGGGAGAAGAATCAAGGGAAGAGGCAAGAGGCAGAACAGACTGAAAATTACCAGAAAACCTTTTTAAAAATGTCAAAATTGTTGTGCTTGATATGGGATCTGCAGTGCTCTGTTCACAGAGGCTGCTGATCAAATAGATTCCTGGCTACTTCCTTGAGTTCAAGATAGTTCTCTTGATTCTTGAATGCTGCAAAGCCAGCAGACAGAGGAGTGGAAAGGGAAAAAATGTAGTGAAGCAGACCTATGCAGAACTTCAAGCAGCTGGCCTTTCTTTAGTATATGACTATTTCAAGCTATTTCTCACTAAAGCACTGAGCGAATCAATTTACAGAATCCTTCTTGAAACTGCTAGCTCTTCGGTGATTTAGCACCCAGGTAGTCCATCGCATGTATCTACGGGACAAAAATCTCTTTGATTCAATCAATGGAAGAAATGCATATACCCCCCCCCTCTCTCTCTCTCTCTCTCTCTCTCTCTCTCTCTCTCTCTCTCACACACACACACACACACACACACACACACACACACACACACACACACACACACACACACACACACACACACACACACACACACACACACACACACCCCTTCTGGGGTTCTTGTCTCACAACTGGCAGCTTTGGTTGTCTTTCCTTGACCACATTGGATTCTTCCCCCCAATACAGCAGAGTGATCTCAATAAAAAAGCACAAACTAAGTACACAAGTGTATAATAGCTCTGAAGTACTCATCTGCAGCAAATGTGCCCCCCCCAGCATAACCAAGGAATTGTTTTACCAGAGGGGCAAAGGAGGTGTCTTGTGTTTTGCAGCGTGGCACCGTACACTAAGATAGCAGTGAAGAGAGGATGCTTTTGGCCCTCACAGTACCAAATAGTTGATAAGTGGGGTTTTGAGGGAACTGTTTAGAGGCTATAACAAAGGGAGACAGCTTGAGAGATGCATCCTTTTCTGGCTTGGATTAAATCAGAACTGGAGAAGAATCTGAGGTTTCTCCAAATGCCAGATGCAGAGGAGGGGTATCAGGAGACAGGTATCTCAATGTCTGGTGAGCTCCCAGAGGCATCTGGTGGGGCCACAGTGAGATACAGGAAGCTGGGCTAGATGGGCCCTTGGCCTGATCCAGCAGGGCTCTTCTTACATCCCTAATGCTCTCACCCAATGTTCTGGGTGAGCATTACAAGCTAGCAGAATGCATAACTGAGTCATGGGCATTGCACATTTCAGAAGCATTCAGTGGAAGCAGTAGGAGCAGAACAGTAGACAAAATAAACCCATTACCTGTGGTCTTGTATCTATTCTGCACCTTAAAATTAGATGCAGGCTACAGCTATGCCATGCAAAGTAAATATATCAATTATACAGATTATCAACCTTCCATTATGATAGATTTCAAAAGTGCTGATGTGCTGAAGAAGCTGCCAGTCCTTTTTCTTTCCCCATTACTCACACAGAGATAAAAACCTACCTAATTCACAATAAAAGATAGATGTGTGCCTGAGCCTGGTAAAACTAATGTAAATTTAATCTTCCATTTCTTGGCGGAAGTGAATGATTGCTGATGCATTTGATCACTGACCACTGTGTCTCAGAAATGAGGGAAAGAATCGCATCCTGCCAGTACTTTCCAAAAAAGTAAGCTCTAAGCTTTAAAAGGGAGAATTTTTTTCCAGGCCCATAAAAAATGATGTCTACATCCTACCTTAGGCTCTGAAGATGGATTATTTTGTCCTAAAACTAATATCTACAGTTTAATGGAATTCTACTCTTATTTTTCCCGGTGGTGTTAGACAGTGATCATTTGTGTTGACCTTGTCTAGGATGCTATCAAGTTAAGGTTGACCAAAAAGTGATCCAAACGTTTGTGCCAAGGGAAATAAAGAGATATTTGATTCCTCTCCAGTTTCATAATCAAATTGATTTTTAGACACCAAATCCTCCCCTTTCTAGGAAGATCCGGGGCATAATTCAAACAAAGATATGTACTTTAGAAGTGTATATATAATCCTGTTATTTCTAGACAATAAATGTTTACCTCCATTTTGAGTTCCCACATTTTCACTATAGTTAAACATCTCCAGGATTCCAAAAGTACGATTTCAGAAGAGTGATGTTACCAGAACGCAGTCGGCCTGACTAAATGCTGCAACTCCCAGCTTTATGTTTCTATCCTTATACTTTTTCATTCCATGATTCCTGCCCAGTAAAACGTTTGCCTGGCTGTGGCTCCATCTGCCCTCTTTGAAGTTCACTCAGATATTAAGAACCTTCAGTCCTCCTGTCTTTGACAGGCTTACTGGTCCACCCCACATTGCTCTCCACTACTCATTTCTACAGAGCAGTGATTCCCAACCTTGGGTCCACAGACATTCTTGGACTACAACTCCCAGAAATCCTGACCAGCATAGCTAGTGGTGAAGGTTTCTGAGAGTTTTGGGCCAAGAACATCTGGGGGCTCAAATTTAGGGATAACTGGTTTAGACAATTTCCAGAATCAACATGTTTGCACATACTGATGAAAGAAGGCAATCAACAAGAACAGGAAGGGACTGCCTGCCCACCCACTCAGTTCTTGCACAGCATTAGCATGTGCTCTGAAGAGCTGGGAAATCTTCCAAAGCAGAGTTCCAAGTTATGAGGGAGGGCTAAGGGGAGGAGGAGAACATCCCGTTGCATCATGCAGAAGTTCCGCAGGGAGGGAAATGGCTAGAGCCACTAAGAGTGCTTATTCCAGGAGCATGTGTACAAAATGGGACCCTCACCTGAATGTCCTAAAATTGCATATTCTGAATTTCTATATTTTTCAGCAGATGATCTAATCAGTGGACCAGCATTAGAAGGCCAATAGCACCCTATCCTCCAAAAGAAGAGAAAAGGATCCCTAACACTGCAGCTAAATTTTCCCAAAAAGTTATTTTTTGGAAGGGATTATTCAATTAAAACAGACAAGCAAATTTCTGATAGATATATAGATACATGTCAGACTCCGTTTGGCAATCCTTTTTATAGTGTTCACCAAGGAGACACAAAGATAACATGAATACCACATAAAATAAGAAATGAGCATACATTGAGCAGGAGGCCATGTCCCTTTGTGAAACATCTCCACATCACTGGGCCTGTTTTGGACACCGGAAGTATAGAAAGTATCAGGCAAGTCTAATGGGTCATTCTGTATAGGACAGTCCAGTGCCATATATAATCAAACCAGCCTTGTAACTAACAAGTATCAGGTAGAATCTGACCAGTGCCGAGCAATAAATAAATAAATAAAACAAATGTCCATAGGCCATATGTTTTGGAACACTCCATTATCATTCACCTCGCCCCAAATTGACTGGAATGGAAGATCAATTGTACTATAAATAATGGTGAGGATTTCCTCTCAATTTTGTAACCAGAAGCTAGCTACAATACAAAATACCACCACATGTGCAGGTATCCACCCATGTCCAAATAGCCATAGCAACACAACAGAGAGAATGAACTCCTTATATGACAGACATGTAATGGGGGCAGAATAGACACATGTTTTGGGGGGCAGAATAGACACATGTTTGTCTCCAATGTACTACATTTATTGAAGTATACTTAAATTCACTTGACTATTCTTTACCTTGGAGAATAAGTATTAGACTTTAGAAGGATTTATCCCTTTGTTTTAAAATTTTCAGTTGATATAAATCATAAAAGTTCAAAATGCTGCCTTTTGATTAATGTGTTCGTATTTAAGGATTCTGGAGGTTAAAGATAAAATCTTTTAGTTCAAATTAATGCAAAGTTTGCTAATTAATTAAATGGCTAGAATCTGGATGGACCAAATATCCAAACTGAATCGGAAGTTCCTTTTATAAGGAATTAAAATGGCCTCTTTCCAATGGCAATGTTCCTTTTGATTCTGCAAGTTTATCATCACTATCATAAAGATGGCCCAAAATGAATGACCAGATTAATCAAACCATTGTCAAGACATAATAACAATATTTAGAGAACATATTTTAATCTCTGCTGAATGTCTTTGCAATGCATTGACAAGCTGAAAGTGTCGAAGCTTGTTGCTGTTGTTGTTTAGTCATTAAGTCATGTCTGACTCTTCGTGACCCCATGGACCAGAGCACACCAGGCCCTCCTGTCTTCCACTGCTTCCTGGAGTTGGGTCAAATTCATGTTGGTTGCTTCAATGACACTGTCCACTCATCTCGTCCTCTGTCGTCCCCTTCTCCTCTTGCCTTCACACTTTCCCAACATCAGGGTCTTTTCCAGGGAGTCTTCTCTTCTCATGAGATGGCCAAAGTATTGGAGCCTCAGCTTCAGGATCTGTGCTTCCAGTGAGCACACAGGGTTGATTTCCTTCAAAATGGATAGGTTTGTTCTCCTTGCAGTAAGTAGAAGCTTACTTCAGAGTAATACGTTATTTCATAGCTGAAATATAAAATAGGGACACCTGTACATCCCAAGCTCCAAATCTCCAGGTACAATTGTATATGAATTTACCTGGGAGTAAGTCCCATCAAAATAAGTAGGACTGATCTGAAATATACTTGCTGGCAGTAACCTCCAGAGTGTTATTAATTTCTGATCATGAGGAGAGGTTTTCCCCTATGCAAAAATATCAGATTTGGTTGCCAGACATGATCACATAATTAGATCTGATAAGAAAAAAAAAATTAACATCAAACACAAGAACTCCTAACCAGCAGAAAATAATTGTTCACATTTTGTGCAAAACAATTCCAAATACCCAACATGAAGGATAACCATTTTTGCCTTCTGTGGATTGCTGAAAACATGCATGTTTTGTACTTCATGAAAACGATGTGAGGCCTAGACCTCAACAAGAGACCACACATCTGTTTCCTTCCATCCTGGCAGCACTTGCATTGAAAATGCCTCACATCTTGAGAACTTCCTTTTCTTCAGTGCTGAGAATTATGGGAAGCAGGGTCCCAGTGATCTTAGTGAGTCGTGACTTCTTTCATTAGGAGCCTATTGCTGAAGCTTTTATAAATTTTATGATACATCATTCCGAAAAGTATTGAAGACATTCTCATGGGCCTCTGTATGAAGATCATTTCAATGTTTGCATTCAGCAAAAAGTTAATGCTGTAGATTAATTTTTCTCACAGGACTCTGCAGTAGATGGCATAACATGATGTTGCTGCTTCCTTCTCAGTCAACTGCATACTGCAGAACTCTCAGTGGTATACCTTGGTGTAATAATGAGCTTCCTTTAGCACATTTTGGCCACAATTCTGGAACAGATTCCTTTCACCATGTTCCACTGAGTTAGGCTCAACAGCTTCCGCGCGAAAAAGATGTTTCAAACTGGATCTGTGTTACTGCTAATGAGACAGAAGCTGGGGACGAATCAAGATTAGAGGTTTTCACAAATTGTTTGAGTGAAAAATTGTAAATTTGGGGGCAACCCACATTGTAAAAGAGAGAGAGAGAGAAAGATGTATGTAGAATTATGCACATAAGCACTAAGATGTATAGAAACTAGTTTAGCATACAGTATTTTGTTGAATTGCAACCTCTATTCGATATCAAATTATAAATAATCAGTAAACTGGAATAGAGGTGTTACTGTTTCCTGTGCCACAGTAATTCCATGAAGTCTCCTCCGTGTTATCAATACCAATCTGATTTTCCCAAGTTCATCTGAATACATCATATAGATATTAAAGTTCCTCCAAACTGTCTACACTTGAGTTTTATTCTTTTCAGCATCTATGGAGAACTAAAATGATAAGGATATGGATTTTTATACATAGTGCACATTCCCGCTCTTAACATTTGTAACAGAGTTAGGGACCACCTAGACAACTGGAAGAGGGATCAGCCACACTTTTTTTAAGAGGAGGTGGAACATATGCTGCTGTTGCCAAAATCATTTACATAAAAGCAGAGAACCTTCAATTAAAGCTAGTGGGTGTAATCAGTTTGCCACTATGCTCGACTCATTAACTCAAACGTCGTATCATATGGATAGTATAAAATGTTTCCTATGAGAAGCAAAAATATAAAAGGGAGTGTTGAGATCCCAGAATGAAGGAATGAATTGGAGCTGCCCAAGGCCAACTCTTGAAGAACAAAAAAAAGAGCTTTCCTTTTATAATTACAAATTTCTCTCTTTTGGGAAAGTGGGACACAGTAGGTGTAATTTACTTGTTTGGGCAAGTTCTAGTCCTCTGCATGAAGGCTCCACCTCTTTTATCTGATGCACACACACCCTAGTGTTTCTTTAATGCAACATGAAATGTGTGGGACTTTTCCACTGGCAAGCTTCCAGGCTCATATGCTATGTAAACAAAATAGTCTCATTGGACCATTCTCTCCCATTCATCATGAAATGACTTAAGAACTCAAGAGGACCAGCACACACTGGTAGAGCTTCATGGGCTAGAGATGACGGTCAAAGCAACATATTTCTAAAATGGTCCCACAATGTGGGAAAGCAAGGCAAGCATGAATGAATGAAGGAAAAAGCACGCTGGATCAATCCAATACTAGATTTTGCTGTTCATCTGCTACACCAGATGAGCATAGCAAGCTGCTTTATACCAAGTCAGGCCACAAGCTGATCTTGCCCAATATTGTCACTGTCTCTGGCAGTAGCTCCCTAAGAGTTCAGTCAGGATTCTTTCCCAGCCCTAACTGGAGATTTATTGCCTGGTAGTCTCTGATTCAAGAACTAGCTAGGCTCAACCTTGCTTAGCTTCTGAAATCTGATGAGACCAGATGTGTTTAGGATATTCCAGTGGCATGCAGGATGAGCAGGAAGAGTCCTAGTATTGTAGCAAAGGCACCAACTGTGTCTTCACATCAATCCACTTTGTTGATGGATTTGTTTTTGTTTTCATTATTTCATCTGATTGTTCACTGTTTCTTTTCACTGTCATATATTGTTTAATTTATTTGTTAACCAACCAGAGTAGTGCCTTGCATTAATCAGGCAGTATAACAATTGAAGAAATAAATAAATAATAAATAACTAGGAGACAGATCCAATTTCTCTCGTGCACACCATGGCTGCAAGAAGCTTCAGATGATGCATTTAAGAATGGCCAATTAAATGTCAGCTCCCCCACAAAGAGAAGATACATAACCAAAAAATTGGGCAACAGAAGACAACTGATTTGCATTAAAATTACATATGCTAATTACTGTATATGTATAGATGTAAATGCAGAATAAATTGCTAGAATTGAAAGAGAAATAAATAGGAACTATCTGTCCATACTAGGAGACAGTGATCTGGTCAGTATTGACTGTTGATAGCAACTTGAAGATTTCTTCAAGGCTCTCCCTTCTTACGTGTCTTTATCTTTAAACTGGAATTAGACTAGATAACCCTTTGAAGGGAAGATAGCTTTGTCGAGGCGGGGCTTTGTTGCGGTGCTGCCAGCAACTCCAGAGAAGAGCTCTCTGGAAAAAACTGGAACCCTCCGGCCCGGGATCCCTCTTTTGAAATGGGGATCAAAGGAGAGTCTAGAAGAAGTCTCTCTGAAGCAGATGGTGAGCAGCAGAAGGAGAAGAAAGGGAGGCAGACCCGGACTTTTTTCTTCTGAAGAAATCACCGTGCACGGACTGGAGCGGGCGCCATTTTTTGGCACTGAGCCGCGAGGAACCCTTTACCGGGGGAGAGGAGAGCAATCAATATAAACTAATAATATAAAACAAGTAAGTAAGCTGAAGCCTCTGATTTATGAAACAGCCTCATTAAGCTGAAATAAGAATGAAAATATTTGGCTGAAAGAATAAATGCAGCGGCGGGTTTATCTTATCAGTCTGACTCAAAAGCGAAACTAAGCTTCTCCAAGTGAACTCTTAAAACACCAGGCTGATTCTAAAGCCGAGAGTCTGAGATGGAAAAATAAATCTTATGTTTCTGGAGAAGAATCCCAGACAGCAACACCGTCTGACTGGATTTAAGAGACTTCGGTGGATGCAGTGTGGCTGGGATACGTTACTCTTTGCCTTCTCTGGACTTTGGGAACTATAAATAGTAGAATCTGGTGGTTTTCGGGAGAAGGAGCTGACGTGGCCGACTGGACTAAGGAGCATTAAGGGGTTAATGAAGATCACAAGACGAGCTCCAAGGACAATCTACTGGACAGTTTGAGACTTTATGATTGTTGTTTTGTTTGTCGGACTGCAGATCACGTGTGTCTAATAACAGAAGCTTGCTGAACCCAGGAGAAGAAGAAATAACTGCGTCACGGTTCTATTTGATATTGTATTTGCTGGGCTAAAAGTTGATTTTTATATTACAATATTTGGATAAAGATTGGAGGGAGATCTAAGGGGAGGATTATGATGAGGGGTTTGAATTGTTGATAAAATTGTGGAAACTGTGGAAGGATTTCTAGGGGGTGATTATTGTGGTATTTATACAAACCCCAAAGCCTGAGATAGACCCCAAAAATTCAAAAGAACAAATGGAGACTTGGTCTGTTCAATCCCAAAGTTCTGGAATAGTGGTGCAAGAAATAGAAAAGGAATGGCAGATTAATATACAAAGGCTAATATTAACAGGGTTCCAGCGAGTGAATGCAGGTCTTAGCAAAATAGAAGATTTGATGAAAGGGATGAAAGAGGGGACAGTAGATGCCAAACAAAACTTAAATGAAGTTGTACAAACTTTAGAATCGTCTGTATTAGACATGACACCAGGTAATATGAATGCAGTAGAGAGTTATCCAGTGACCCATGCAGCTTCCAAAATTAAAAAGCATTATGACAAAAATCTTAAGGAGGCAGAGATACTGAAACCAGACAATCTTATGGTGAAAATATGGGAAGTGAAAAAAATGGATATTCTGTCAGATGGGCTGAAAGACTGTTCAATTCAAAAAGAAACTGAACGATGGGATGTATTGTATAAATGGCAGCAGCTACCAGACAATGTTGGAATAACATAGAATAAAATTAAAATTAAATGATAAGATAAAAGCAGGAGGGTAATCAAACTGTGAAAAAGCAAAAAGTTGATATGTATTAGTAATATGAATTGATTGGATGATGTTATACTTTATGCTCTCCTATCCCCCAAAATCATTTTTCCTTCTCTATCCCCTCTTTCTTTTTGTACCCTTTATCCCTGTTTCTAAATAAATATATAAAAAAGGAAAAAAAAAAGAAGGGAAGATAGCTTTGTCCACAAAATAGGAAATATGCTGGCTTGCTCAATTTCATGGTACTGAAAAGGGAAACAAGAGGACAAGCCTGTATACAGGACGGGGCAAAACTAGAGCACTAGTTATAAGAACTAGCTTCAGCAACACTGGACAATGACTTCCAGAATCCTGTAGCCAGCACAGCTATGTTCAGGCTGGCTAAGAGACTCTGCAGGTCGTCAGCTAAAAAGGTAAAATTTCTCAGGCTCTGAGTCAGTCTCTGGAGGTCAATCTCAACCATATAGCTAGGTGACACAATCTGCTTCAAATATCAGAATTTAGGGAGATGGACAAGGGCAGGAATGGTAGTACTATGATGATACTTTTGCAATGGGATGGTGAAGATAGCGATGTTAATTGGTTCAAAAAAAATCGCTATGTGAAACCATCGCTATGCGAAACACCATTTCCCATAGGAATGCATTGGAAACCGGTTAATCCGTTCCAATTGGAACAGATTGCCGTTGTTAAGCGAAAAAACCCATAGGAAACATCGCTAAGCGAAACAATGTATCCTCCATTGGAATGTATTGAAGCTGACTCAATACATTTCAATGGCTTTGCGAAGTCAATTTTTGCAAAATTAAGTGTGTCATAAAAGGGTCAAAAATGGTTTTAAATGCTTGGATTAGCTTCTGCACCCTCTAAAACAGATGCAAAAGTTAATTTGGCTTTGATCTGACTTTGCATTAATTTATGGTGAATTTTTTCCCCCCAACTTTTGACAGCTGTCAAAATCTGACAGCTCCATTATTTCCTATGGGGGAAGAAAAAATTCACAAAAAATTAATGAAGACTCAGCAACTGTTCTAAATTCTTCGGTTCGTTAGAGGACCCCCTAAGTCATGTGCAAACCTGATTTGGCTTTGATCTGAACTTTCGTTAATTTTTTGTGAATTGTTTTCTCCCCCATAGGAAAGCATGGAGCTGTCAGATTTTGACAGGTCCATTGGTTCCTATGGGCCAAAAAAAAATAATTCACAAAAAATTAACGAAAAGTCAGATCAAAGCCAAATCAGGTTTGCACATGACTTAAGGGGGCCTCTAACGAATCCAAGCATTTAGAACCGTTTTTGACCCTTCTAAGACACTTTTTTAATTGAAAAAAAAACATCGTTAAGTGAAGCAGGGGACCTAAAATCGCATTCGTTATGCGAAGCATGGTCCCAAACTTCGCTAAGCGAAAATCACCCATAGGAAACATCGTTATGCGATGCATATTATTTTCTAAAAAAACATCGTTATGCGAATTCATCGCTAAACGAGGCAATCGTTAAGCGAGGCACCACTGTATTTGGTACACTTCTTACTCCATACATTGGATCAGCAGTACAAACCTGTCTGCTTTACCATGAAGAGTATTTTAATATTAAGTGGGTCACAGTAGAATAGCTTCTCCTTTGCTAGTCTTAACAAGCCACTAGACATCAAGAGGCAATGAATATCATGCAGTCTGACCGAAGGGAGGGCTCAGTACTTCTTGCTCCCCTTCAAGTCTGCTTAGGTGTACTTCAACATACTTTGCTTGTTTGTTTGTTCGTTTATTCATTTGTTCTTGGAGCACTTCAGGAAGTTCTTCTGGGATTGAGAAGCACATAAAATGAATTTAGTCTGCTCTCAGAAAGCATTGCTTCTTCAGTCTCAGCATGGAAGTGGACAATCTCTCCATAACTCCTTTAGAGGAATTCAATCTAGGTGGCAAACCTAGAAAAATCTAGACAGATATAAATCAATGGAAAAGGACATCAAAAGCTTGGCACTTCTGATTTATCCTCCTTTAGTCCAGTCCAAACAGATTTCCTTCTCTCTGTCATGCTGTAAGACAATAAGACTGCTGCCTAGACAAGGATGAAAGGATGAAAATGTGGTTTTATTAATTTCATACTCCATCACTACATAATTTGTTTATTCCAAGGAATTAGAGAAACTACAGAGGAAGACCACAAATTGGATGGACGGATGAATTTTACAAGATCAGCAGGACTGGCATGAATTAGAATAGCGCAAAACAGAAATTTGTGGAAGCAAAAAAAGGAAAGCCTCTATCCAACATTAGATGTCAATGGACTAATAAAGAAAAGAGAAAAGCTATGTAATTAATTCACCTTCCTGTGTGCATGAATGGCAGGTGCAGCAATAAACAGACACTGCTAAGTCTGCGGAGGTCAATTTGAGCCATCTCAAGAAAAATTTTCTCCTAGGCAGTTTCTAGAAGCAGCCAAAACAGACAACAATGTCAAAAAGAAATAACAGCCCTGGGAATGGCCAAATATTCATTTCCTCTTTGGAGAAAATGGGGTGGTTTTGAATGTTCAATGTTCCCAGTTACATATTTCAAAGGTGAATCAGAATTCTTGAAACTTCAATTGGCAGCAATAAGACATTTTTGGGGGGTGGTAGAGTCTAAGGATTTGGTTGAAGGGGAGCCGGGAAGAAACAAAAATAGCCTTGAGGGTTCCTCATGCAGCTCTTTACCTAGGCAAGTGATGAATGATAATGAGGACAATGGGACTTTAACAATCTGAATTGGAATAAAAGGGTGAGAGCAGGAAAAGAGAACAATGCAAGGAGCAGTTCTTTTCAGAAAAAGTTTTAGTAATAACAATAATTACATGCTGTCAATCAAATTCTGACTCATAGTGACCTGTTCCCAGGGGTTTCTAGGCAGAGGGCACTTAGAAGTGGTTTACCTTTCTCTTCTTCTGGGAGTGCCCTGGGATTGTGCAGCTTGCCCATCCTGCCAATCATTTCTACTTAGATGACTTGGCACAGGGCAGCATGACTGGAAAGGGCATGATGTAGGAACCGGTGCTTCTGTATACTGATGCTGATGCTACAGTTCCGATCGCTTCTTGCAGTGGGAATCCTGTAACACTGGGGGGTTCCCACTATACTGCCTATGAGTACTGATGTGCCAATGGACATTTTCCTGGCATTGTCCAGGCTTTCTGGTCCTCTTCTATTTTGAAAAGGTTTTGAGATGAAAGTGATGTTTTAAAAAGGTTGGACTGCAAGCATGCTGTTTTTTTAAAAAGGAAATACTGGTCCTTAACACTGGCTTAATGTCCAAGAATATCACTGGGTCCCATGTAGCCTCAGAGGCATTTCTGGAAACTAAAACTGGCAGAAAATGAACTTGCCAGGTGGCTGCAGACTGATGTTTCATTTTCAGACAGGACATCCAGGAGGAGAGTCTGTAAGGGATGGTATGAAGTGACATTGTGTTTTGCTTCTCATGTGTGTATGTGTGGTTCGCTTTTATTTGTGCAGTTAGGCTCATAGATATTCATGTTGGCTTGTTTGTTTGAATGTAGACAATGGAGGAGTATATGTGTGATGTATATACGCACATGTGTATGTAGCAAATTTTACCTGGATTTCATGTACATGTGTAGGATGTGTCAGTGTGTCATGTCTGTTTCACCTGGTTGTGTGTGTGTGTGTGTGTGTGTGTGTGTGTGTGTGTGTGTGTGAGAGAGAGAGAGAGAGAGAGAGAGAGAGAGAGAGAGAGATGTGAATGTATGCATATGAATGAATGTATATGCAGGTTTTGGTGAACCTGCATAAGCTGGCCTTGTACCTTCTTTGTTCTCCTGTTTTGGGAAGTTTTTTGTGCATTTCCTTGGTGGAAGTGAGCATTTTGCCTCCATTTGTTTGTGTGTGTTTCTTTCAACATCACAGTATACCTTCTGGTGGGTGGATGTTGCTTTGTGAGGACAAATACGTGAGTCAGAATTTATTGCAAAGACCTCACCTTTGCATTACTTACTCTGTTTTGAGCCTTTTCCATTTGCTTTCTGTGAAAGGAGCAACAAACTACATATACAAAAGCAAAAACCTGGCTTTGTTTTTGAAGCTCAGATTCCAATTTCCCCCCCTCATACTTACATTCTTTGGCAAGTTGCTTTTTTCTCTTTTCATCTCCCCAATTTGCCTTTTGAAAAGCGAGGGCTTTGTGACATTCCTCCATCACACCAACCATGCTGTGAATGGGCAGATCCTCCCCACATTCTCAAGATTTCGTATGTGCCCCTCCAGCCCCAACAGATGGGTAGGCAGAATACATCATCTTATATGTCTTTTACTATCGAGAAAGGCAAGATATAGGATATTATTTGTGTCACTTTCATTTTTATGTTAAGTATTTATGTATTAAAGAAACTTCTAAACTGGAACATAACATGCCAAAGTAACAAAACCAGCAACAATGTAAACATTAAAAATCAGCTATAAATAATAATGACTTCAAATAGTGGATGAAATCCTCTTGCAAAGTTGCACTGGCGTAACACACATTTTCTTCTGACTTTGGGTGGACGAATTGTATGATTCAGTATACAACAGATAATGCCTCCCACGATTTCTTGACTTGAGGCAATTTGCTTCCAAAAGTCATACCGTTTGCATTATGCTCACATTACACAAGCCAAGGTCACTCCACATGCTTACCAAGGGCCCAGTTTGTGCCAGGAATCTTCTTCCCAGGCACCTTTGCATGGTGGTGAGGTTCCAGGGAAGCACTGCTGGGCATCCAATCTTGGGCAGTGGGCAGCACTTGAACAGTTATCTTGGAGAGGCTGCAGTGGCGATAAGTTTAGCATAGGGCTGGCAGGGGCAGCAGGGCCCCAACTGCCTTTAATAGCAATTTGATGCATACTACTGTAACGTGCTCTACGTGGGGCTTCCTTTGAAGCTGATGCGGAAACTTCAAGTGGTGCAGAATGCGGCGGCCAGACTCCTTACTGGAATGAGAAAATATCAACATATCTCTCCTACTCTGGCCATGCTGCACTGGCTGCCCATCCGTTTCCTCACTGACTTCAAAGTGTTAATGCTTACATATAAAGCCCTAAACGGTTTAGGACCTCGATACTTGGCAGAACGCTTACTCCCAACTAGCTCTACCCATGTCACCCGCGTGAGCCAGGAGGTGAGGCTGAGGAGCCTGACGCCGAGGGAGGCCCGGAAGGAAAGAACTAGAAACCGGGCCTTCTCGGTGGTGGCTCCTCGCCTCTGGAATAACCTACCTCCGGAGATTCGCGCTGCACCCTCGCTGGGTACTTTTAAGAACCAACTAAAACGTGGATGTATAGGCAGGCCTTCCCTTCCGGTTAATTCCTGTCCTCTTTCCTTTTTTCTCTCTTTATTTGATTTATTTTGTATTTTTCCCATTGCGAAATTATTTAATTAATTAATTGTTATAAATGTTTCTTGAACTTGTTATGTTTTATGTTGTAAGCCGTCTAGAGTGGTCGAAATGACTAGATAGGCAGGGTATAAATACAATTAATAATAATAATAATAATAATAATAATAATAATAATAATAATAATAATAATAATAATAATAATAATAATAATAATAATAATAATAATAATAATAATAATAATAATAATAATAATAATAATAATAATAATAATAATAATAGGAACAGATCTGCAGAGAGGGACATGGGCATTTGGCCCTATCCCACGGAAGTGATATCCTCATCCTCTGTTGCAAGTGTGGGGGCATGGTAGGGGAGGAACTAGCAGGGGCAGTTCCAGCTTATGTGGGCTGCCAAAGTTCCCCACAGTTAATACCAAGGGGTCTTTCCCCACTGTAGTGGATTCACACCCAGAGGGATGCATAATGTTGGTTAACAACTCTGTGGTTACCCAGTGGGATGGGTGGACATCAGAAAACAGGCAGGTTGTCTGTTCCAGGGATTTGCTCCTTATGATGCACCAATACCGTGCTACTGCAACCAACCCAAGTGGTGGCCCTTTTTACCTGCAACTTACTACTTATCTTTATCCAATAAAATTGTTACTTGTATTAAAGTGTACCTGCCTGTTTGGGGGGGTTGGGGCAGGGGTGCCCCGGTTATCTTACTTAAGACTGCAAGAGGATTTTGGCCAGGGTGTGCTGTTAGACTATCTTTGGAACTAGGGTATAAAATTTACCATCAGTTTAGCATTAAGAAGTAAAATCTGAAACATGTGAACGAATCTGGATTATAACACAGAATCCTTTCAGAATTTCACTGCTACTTTACATGAGAATGAGAATAGCTCAAAGACTCTCCTGTTCTTGTCTGTATCTGTCACTTCACATCAGGAACAAAAGTCTGACTTCAAAGGGCTTTAAAGGAAAGAAACCTATTATCAACAATGTAATCTCAATGGGAATGTCGATGGCAATTTTCATAGTTTAGTAATTATATGACTTCCCATTCCAGGTTGGCTTCCTCAATGCCTTGGGGGGGGAGAATCTCAGCGGAATGAAAAAATGGCAAATTTGATGCAATGCAACAAGGAGACAAGTTGTTGTTGTTGTTGTTTTAGCTGTAGCAGGGCAACAGAGGAATAGCCACTATAGCCTGTGACAACAAATTGCTTAGCATCAGGAACATGCATTGGCCCATTAACTGAACACATAGAGAATGTGTGCAGTATTCTCAAGAAATAAGTTTCAGGAGCAGAGTTTGGTGAAAAGCTCCCAGCTACATGATGATAAAAATTATCACATGGTTTCCCTTTGGCAGGGGGTGTGCGTACATGTGTTCTGCATCCTTTGAGGAATTGCAAATAAGGATTGACTTTTCCCTTTGAGTCATCATTAACCTAAGTTAAAAACAGAAATTTCTACTGAATATTTAACAGATCTTTGTGATCTCTCTCTCTCTCTCTCTCTCTCTCTCTCTTTCTCTCTCTCTCTCTCTCTCTCTCTCTCTCTCACACACACACACACACACACACACACACCATCCTCAAGAGATAGGTTGCCTTGCTGCATAGGACTGTAGTTCCTCCATTCCAACATTATGTTTCCAACAGAATCCAAACAAGTACCACTGAAAACTTACCAAGAGGCCACAATGGTAGCAACCATCCTCTGCTTGTCCTTCTGGCCATATATGAATTGCCACATAAGGAGAACTAAAAAAGGTGCAAATTTGCACCAAGTTTGCATTTCCTGTTTATATATAGATAGATATAAATTTGGAACTAATTTAAATTAAATAGAAGCATAAAATGTCTTTCCCACAGTGGACGGTAGCCAAATTATCTGTGTGCTGGCCCAGTCACCTGTCTGAGTGCTATTAGGCTGAGTGTCAAATTCAAGGACTCCGCTCTCCCCCTTCTTGTTCTGCTTCTTTATTACCAGTCAGCCTAAAGTGCTACTTTACCAATCAGTCCTAGGTGGTGCTGGGGAGGTTGGGAAAGGGAGGCAGATAACCTGTCACATTCACAGTCTGGACAACACACTTAGAGCTGCCTAAGATTGCAATGGAGGGGACCATGTTTTCTCCTCCCCCCCCCTCAGCATTATTCTCGAACCTTTGCAAGGTGTCATGGATTATTGTTATTTATTATTTTGTATATGAAATACACCAAACTAGTGGTTCGAAAGCATGCAAATGCGAGTAGATTAATAGGGACCACCTCGGTGGGAAGGTAACAGCGTTCCGTGTCTAAGTCGCACTGGCCATGTGACCACGGAAGATTGTCTTCAGACAAAAACGCTGGCTCTATGGCTTGGAAACGGGGATGAGCACCGCCCCCTAGAGTCGAACACGACTGGACAAAAATTGTCAAGGGGAACCTTTACCTTTATATGAAATATTATTATAAATAATTTTATATATAAATAATATGAGATATTAATACCTTTGTAACCTATATAATTTCATTTTTATCCCAAGGCAGATTGCAAAGGCAGTTTTAACAAACACATGCGCTGTTATATTAAATGCATTAGGGCATGTAATAATTGCCCCAATGAAAAATGTTCAGTTTGAAAAAAATGTGGTTGTGGTTGTACTCACTAGATAAAGAATTCATGACCCCTCTTACTTAAAATGTGGGCATGTTGATTCATCTGTTTGTACCTTAACTTCCACTTAAGTAAGCTGTGAATTCCATTCTTTGATTCCTTAACCCAGTGGTTCCCAAACTTGGGTCCCCAGACGTTCTTGGACTAAAATTCCCAGAATTCTTCTTCACTATGCTGGTCAAAATTTCTGGGAGTTGTAGTCCAAGAACATCTGGGGACTCAAGGTTGGGAACTACTGACCCTTAGCTTACCTAGGACCAAGCCCATTAAACACAACAAGACTTCCTTCCCCCAAATACATATAAACTGAACTTGTAAAGATTATGACTAAAGTTCTACAGAACTTCTAAGTTCATGTAAGCGGAACTGTGTGGCCTCTTTAACACAACCGGTTGCACAAATGACAGCATGACCAGTTACACAATAAATCCTGTCAATTTGTGTGAAAGAGAACCGATCAGAGAGGGAGAAATGCTTATGTACTTGCCCTTATGTGAACAGGATTCTAGTCTATATAACTATGTATCAACCTGTGTTTCATTTCATTCCATGTCACTATAGTGATGTTCCATTGTAGAGAACAGAGTGGCTAGTGGGTTTACACAGTACTGTTTTCTTGGGATGGAAATTAAGCCACAAAAATGTCTATTTTCAGTGAGGAAAGGGGATGAAAATTGTAGCCTGTATTTCCCTGGTTGTAGTTTTTTGGGGGGCTGGGGGGTGGAGGGATTGTTTTTTGTTTTGCTTTGTTATGGGGGGGGGTCTTTTTTCTTTTCTTTTTTCTTTTTTGATATGGTTGCATAGCTACAGATATAACTTTCTAATTTAAAATCAAAGAGTTTTTCTCTTTTTGGAAAATGTCCCTGCTTTTTAAAATATAGAAACATAGAGACATCAAAGCTGAGAACAGAAAGGCTTCTTTGGTGAACAACTTCAGTCAAAACTGTTTTTTTAAATTAAAAAAAAAGCCACTGTATAAATAAACAAAGCAAGTGGTCAAAAGCAATATAACACCTTGGACTACATCTTTTCCCAAACATTCAGATGTCTAAGAAAGCTAGTGACATTTCTCCCAAAAGAGAAAAAGTTGTTGTTTAGGTTTCTCTCCTAAGAGACAGATCCTGCATACCGCAAGGGGTTATTCACAAATATCTGCCCCCCATGAATGGTTGTATATTGATAAAGGTTTCTTCCTAGAAAATGTATTCCAAGATCATTCATAGTCCACAAAAATTTAATGCCACCCAAATGTGTGTGTGAAACCACAGTGTTCACCAACCCTCTGAATAGTATACTGAGGTAAAAATTGTTAAGTAAAGATTTCAGCCTTTCGGGAGGTGACATGACTGAGAAGGAGAACCACAACATCACTGAATATTAGCCATAATAAAATAATAATAATCATGTGCCATCAAGTGAATTCTGACTTATGGAGACCCTTTTTGAGGGTTTTCCCAGGAGAGATACTCAGATATGATTTACTCCTGGGGGTGCCCTGGGACTGTGTAGCTTGCCCAGGCTCCACAGGCTGGCTCTATTCACAGGAGGCACAGTGGGGAACTGAATTCCCAACCTCTGACTCTGCAGCCAGATACATAAACCGCTGAGCTATCCAGCCAGTGCCATAATAAAAAGGTTGCCAAAAAGGATTAAAAGCACAGTCTCCACTGTTGTTTGTTGCTATGGGCCCTGGAACACCTTGTTCTGGGAGCTTTCCACCAGCAGAAGAACTGTCACCTGTAGCTTTCAGCGTATGCGACCTCAATGAGAAGCTCCACATTGGTATTGGGAGGAGTGTAGCTATACTGAACCCCCTTCCAGCAATTAACAGTGCACTATTAGGATGGCTTTTTAAGCATATTTTCCCCAACTCCATAAATTTGCATGCCGCTTCACAAAAACAAAATTGATAGAGAAAAATAGATTTCTACACTAGAGGAGTTTACAGTCTAAACATATGTTTACTACATTGACATTAAATAGTTAAATTGATTTTTTCCCCAAACCGCCCCCCCCTTTTTTTAGTCATATCTCTTTGTGAAGAGATAATTCAGAAATAAGCTTTTCCCTGAAATCTAAAAGCAATGCTTATCTTTGTATTAAATAAGACTGGAAGTAATTAAGGGGAGAAAACAATGATAGGTTGGTCTGTTCACTACGGAAGCCACAGAAAATATAAATCATTTTAACTGGGAGACTAGCTGGCTCTGGGGAATTCATAATGGAATATGATGTGTTTTTTTAAATCCATGTTTCCATTTCTGAAGGCTGGCTGCTGCATATTAAATGTTCCACTGCAGCCTGTCAGAGCATGCCACTGTTTTAAACAGGAATGCAATGGTTAGTCAATTAATGGGTAGGATCACCTGATTGAAAACCTTCTGACCGATTTAAAAGGTGCCACCAACTGATTGGAAAACAGATTGGTTTTTTTTTAAGTAATTGTTGTTAATGCAAGGCTTTATACCAACCATAAGCAATGATTAGAATATTAGAAAGAAGCTATGCCTCCCACCCTCCAAAGGCCTGTCCAGACTAACATATAGATCAGTATATGGATTGCTGTTCATATGGTTTGGTTCAAACCAAACAACAGTGCCCACAGGTGTTTCTTTTTAGATCGATCCATCTCGCCCCTTTAAGAGCCATTGCACACCTTTCTGGCACAGTGGTAGGGCACATATTCTTTTTGCTATGATTCAGCCTGATCCTAATTAGCTCATTGTCCAGCCTGTATGGACTGATAGCTTCCATCCAAATAGAGTAGTGGGTGGCATTACCTGAGGTGACGATTCTGTGATGTAATACATGGGCTATGAGATTAAAAGGAAGTACAGAGAACTTTGGAAATATTTTGCTAACTGATGCAGAGGAATTCTAATAACATGCTAAGTTGATGCATTGCTGTTTTGATACACCACTTACTTTAACTAACAGGGGGAGGGCATTACATCCAGCTGAATGATGTCTGTGAGAAAAGGTGGGGCAGAGGGCTATGCCAACTCTATGGGCTCCAGCCCCACAAGGAGGAGTTATCTCCTTTTTGTTTCCCCCGACTTCACCCCAATGTTTTCTTATCACACTGCAACTGTCCTCCACTGCTGTTTCCTTACCTGTAAGTATATTAGTGGTCCAAAGACTTTTATGTATCCTTCTTGTGCGAGAATAAATATCTTCAGTGTGAATGGAAGGGCTGCTCAATTGAGAGATAAAATAGATCACACTGAAGATAAGAACTCTTGAAGTGCAAACTAGGCCACTCCAAATCCTCCTGTCTGGACAGGTCCCAAGAAAGAACACCTCTTCCAAGGTGAAGCTAATGGGAAGCGTTCTACATAGTTTGAAAACCATGTATGCTACTATCTTCTCAACTACTGCAGTTGCATTAAATGACTACTATTCACACAAAGATGCTTGACTAATATTTCTCTAAGTAGTAAACATTCATTATTATTCTTGTAATACCTTCTTATCTACCAACTCTCTTACATTGTCTCTTTTATCATTTTCACATGACATACACCTTTTGCACAGGGAGAGATGATGCTCCAGAACTACTCTCCTGGCTTTGCTGAGAAACCAGCTCTGACACACTCACTCCTTCCTGTCTGCCTGCCTCAAATATCATCGTTACAACTTACAATATCTTGGAACACAGGGCTGAAAGAAGTCCTGATCAGGAGAAGCCCTGCTAAGAAGTAAGGATATGCCATAACAGTTTCTCACGGGTCTCCTTATATTTTCATGAAAGTGGTAGTCCTTAGTAAAACATGTTTGTCTTTCAGTACAGCACAGGAAATCAACCCTGAGTGCTCACTGGAAGGACAGATCCTGAAGCTGAGGCTCCATTACTTTGGCCATCTCATGAGAAGAGAAGACTCCCTGGAAAAGCCCCTGATGTTGGGAAAGTGTGAAGGCAAAAAATAGAGATAATAAAATAGAGATAAAAAAATAGAGATAATACTACTGTATTTTAATGTGAGCTTTTGTGGACAAGTCAGGGGAAGTGGATTTGTCCATAAAAGCTAGCATTAAAATATAGCAGTTAGTCGTTAAGGTGCCATAACATTTTTGTCTTCTCAGCCTCGTTATTCTCATTCTAAATGCTTAAGCAGACAAGGGACAGAAACAAAAAGATGGTGCCTGCTCTGGCTAAAAGCCCTGCTCGTATAAAAGCCATCATTTTGGACAAACACATAATATTTCTTGTCTTCTAAGATTTGGCATCATAAGCTGTAAACAAGCTGGATAATGATGATCAAGAGTCAGTAATTGTCACCTGAGCCGACACATAAGTTTCTTTCATTCATTTTTAAACAATGGATGTGCAGAGGGAAGCAGTTTACATGAGGCTCAGAGATACAAATGCTCAGCTGCCTGGTCACTCTTAACAAATAAATATTCAGATAGTTCGCAGTCAAGGGACTCGTAGCATTGATTTTAAAGTACTGTTCTAGGTATTCTTGATGAACAAAGCATCCCAAAAACATGATACTATGCATTCAAGCAGCGTCAATCGTAGCCACCACAACAGACTTCTGTATCTTACAGCTACAGAATAAAATAAGTGGGAAGGAGAGTTTCTGGTATTCACAAAACAGAGTAGCAAAACATTATGAAAACAGCAGGAGGCAGATGTGAATGAATCTCTGAAATTTCTAGAACAGGAGGTGCTACCAAAAGGGAAATGACAAGATAGGGAGTAAATACAAATGGAGGCTGGTCATTTCTGGGCTCAGCTGGGTGTTGAGCTAGCTGGGGTCTCTTCCCACTCTGTCATTCTGTGATTCTATGGAATCATAGAAATAGTTGTCAGAGCATGAGCTTATGTGAGCAGACAAGGTGAGGATGGCTAGGAGACAGCAGAATCAAAGAAAGAGTCAAGGCAGGGGCGGGGGGAAGCCAGGTATGTGAGAGAAGAGCAAGGAACAAGAAGTGGAGATCTACAAAATCAGTTTAGAAAGAGCAAATACTGATTGATGAAAAACAGCTTTCCACAGACTAATATCCCCATCAAACATGCTGATTTGGAGGACTCCAGATTTTGGGAGGGGGGGGATGGTGTAAATAGTTGCCCTTGCTGTGTCTCTCCTTTTCTTCATCTGCAGGTGATGCTATTCAAATTCTACATAGCTTCTTATCCACTATTATATACTGGATAAGGTCAATCAACTCAAACTCAATTCCAACAAGATGGAAGTTAGCCGTTATCCTGTTGATTGGCTCAACTGCTTGGCAAGATATATTTTTTCACCTAATTTCGGTAGAGTTACCCTCCCCCTAAAAGACCAGGTATGCAGGTTGCCATTGTTCATGGCCTTGGCCCTATTAATGGAAGCTTAGATTTCATCTGTGATCAGGAGCACCTTTCATCAACTTCAGCTGAATGCCCAGATGCACCCCTATCTATACAGAAAGTCCTGAAAACCAGTAGTACTTGACTTGGCAATCTCAAAAACAGATTACTGTAATGCTCTGTACATACAGCAATCCTTGAAAACAGCATGGACACTTCAGCAGATTCAGAGTACTGTGGCCAGACTAATTACAGGTACCCCAATTTGGTTCACTTGCACTTCCCTGTTTGCTTCCATGCTCAATTCAAGGGGCAGAATTAGACCTATAAAGCCCTAAATGACTTTAGACCTCAGTATCCAACAGAATGGCTGTCCCTGAAACAATCTACTCATCCCCTTTGCTCCTCGCAACATTTGTCATTGAAAGTGCCAATACCAAGGGAAGACCAGAAAATCCACAACTAGAAACCAGGCATTTTCTGCTGTGGCCCCCTTATTGTGGAACTAGCTACCTTTGGTGGTTTGCCAAGTCCCATCCCTTCTTACTTTCAGAAAGATGCTAAAAACTTGAACTCTTCGGGACAGCTTTTAAGGGTCTTGCACCTGAAAACCCATGAGCACTTGTCATAGCATTTGCCATATTATTCTAGGTTTAGATGGTTAGGATGCTAGTCTGGGATTTTAATTTTAATTTCATTATCTTCAGGTCAGCAGAGAATAGTATGCCACTTGTTCTTTATTACTATGTTAGTAACTATGTTATTGCTTATTAATATGTTTAATTGCTGATTTTGTTGTTGATTGTGATATGATACCCTAGCCATTTGTACACTGCCTAAGAATGTTTTTTCACAATTGGTGGTGTAATAACTAAATAACCAAATAACCAAATAACCAAATAACCAAATAACCAAATAACCAGATAGATAGACAGATAGATAGACAGATAGATAGACAGATAGATAGATAGATAGATAGATAGATAGATAGATAGATAGATAGATAGATAGATAGATAGATAGATAGATAGATAGATAGATAGATAGATAGATAGATAGATAGATAGATAGATAGATAGATAGATAGATAGATAGATAGATGGATGGATGGATGGATGGATGGATGGATGGATGGATGGATGGATGGATGGATGGATGGATGGATGGATGGATGGATGGATGGATGGATGGATGGATGGATGGATGGATGGATTTCAATACTGTAGCATTTAAAAGATGTAAGCTCCTAGTTGCAAAAGTCTTGATAAGTTGTTAAAAGTATAGTACTGTATATATGCATGGAACGGCAGAGTGGCTTATCATTCGTATAAATGTATAGTTAGGAAAGTCCCTGTTCCGATACTCTGGCGAGCCAGTGCCAGTCAGTTTACACTGAGTACCCCCAAAGTGGTGCAAGCAGAGGCCTGTTGTAGATCTTCCAAGACTGACATACCACTTGCCTTGCAACCCATTTTAAAAAGCATCCCTGTAGACCATAGCTGACACTCTAGATGCCCGCCATCTTAATTTTCTCAGAGAGCCTTTCATCCCACATAGGATGCATTGGATGGCAGAGAGATAAAGAGCAACATGACTGGCAGAAAGAGAGACAGAAAGAGAGATAGAGAAAGAGATTTGGGGCAGTTTGGCTGGAGGGAATATGATCAAACTTAAAGTAAATTGAAAAGGAACAAATGTAGGGCACAATCTGGGTAAGTAATGAAGGGAAATGATGTGAAAGTAATTGCCCTATTAATTTGAAAATTAATTAATTTTAGAAGAAATTGTTTAGAGATGCTTTGAGAAGAGTAATTGGTTTTGTCTTGAAAAGGATATTCTACTGAAACAAAAAACTGCAGCTTGAGAAGACTGGTTTCATGTCTAGGACATCAGATTCTACCTTTTGGACATCAGAGTCTACCTTTGCCTTGTAGTTAGGTTCTTGTTTTCTTGAATCAAATTAGCTGGCATTTTAAAAACTTCTTATGCAGAGATCCCTCCCCCTGCTCCGTAGGTACATCTGCTTGTCATAACCTGATTTTCCTCACCTATATATCCTGCATTTAGTGTGCATTGGTTTGTAATTGACTGATCACTGCAAGGTAAAGACACACTTCATTTTCAAATCCGCTGATGTATGTGTATCTTGCTGAGGATATCCTGTTAGGGGAGAGTAATAGGCTATTTATGGGGAATCTACATTTCTCTTAATAGCTAATTTGGCCCTCAGTTTCACAATTTTGCCTTGCATGGAACTACCATTTTGTGACAGGCTACTTATTTGTGGCAGCCATTTTGAGGCTGAGCATTATGAACTGAGAGTTTGATTCCCAGGAGAAGAGTCAGTCTGTGAAACCTTGGGCAGTCCATATAGCCCTTGAATGCCTCTAAGTACGATACATGAGATCATCAGGGGATAGATTATCATTGCCACCTCCCACTCTCAGTGAGCTTCTGCAGCTGAGCGGTCTCCCAAATCCCAGTCCAACACTACCTACTGTACCACACTGGCCCTTATTTCCAAGGGCAGCATCATAATAAAACATAGTAAGAGTTCAGAGACACTGTAAACAGTGTCTCAGAAATCTTGCGGCAGAAACAAATGTATGAGTTCTGAGACACTCAGAAGCAAATTTTGGCTGGCTTCAATCTGCTTCCTCAGATGCATGGGCATATGAGGACAGCTATGACGAATGAGATTAAAAGTTCATTTACTCCAGCTTTCAGTTTCTCTGGTTCTGAGGGAATATACTGTATATCTGTCATGGTTTCAGCACTGATCAACCCATTCTTCATCAAGGAGGATGAATATATACCTTATATACCACTTCATAGCACTTAAAGCACTCTCTGGGTGGTTTAAAATTTAATTATGCAGGATACACACTCTCCCCCTCCCCGTAAACTGGGTACTCAATTTACCAACCTCAAAAGGATGAAAGGCTGAGTGAACCTCGAGCTGGCTACCTGAGATTAAATCCAAGTCATGAGCAGAGTTTTGGCTGCAGTATTGCATTTTAACCAGTGCACCATGAGGCTCCTTGTTAAATTTTAACAAATCCCGTTCTCTACACCATGCATTATTTTGTGCACTTTTACTATATCTCCCCTTACTTGCCTTTTATTTTAATCTGAATAGCCCCAAATGGTGCAGCTTTTCCTTATAAGGCCGTTGTTCCACCCCACTGTCCTCTGCATCTTTTTCAGCTCTATAGTATTCTTTAGCCTAAAGTGTGGTGCCCCGAAACGATATATACAATATTCCAAACACAGCTATACCATTTATTTACATAAGGGGCCTACAATATTCCCAGTTTTATTTTTGAACTCTTTTCTAATATCCCTAACATAGAAATCTCCTTCTGACACTTCCATCCGGCTATCCACCTCAATCACACAATCTCTTTCTTGGTCAATCACTGACAGCTCCAATCCCATCAGGGTATATATGAAGTCAAACCTTTTTTGCCAACATCACAGAAGATAAACATCAGTGTATATTTGCTTATGGAGTGATGAATATGTTAACTTTTAAGGTGCCGCAAGACTCTTTCTTGTAACAACTCTGCCTCTAGATATCATCATAAATTTTATCTGCGGGTTTAGCACTACCATCAATGAACTTCACTTCAACTGGCAGTTAAGCCACCTTCTGTGAGTAGAATGGATTTAAATCCAGGAAGCCAGGTTGAGAGCATCTGGGTAAGAATTAAGGGGGAGAGAATCAAGAGGGATGTCATTGTGGGGGTATACTACAGATCCCCAAGCCAGCCCAAGGAGTTAGATTATGCCTTCCTGGAGCAGATGGCCACACATTCAAAAGGGAGAGATGCAGTAGTAATGGGAGATTTCAACTATCCTGATATATGTTGGCAGTCAAACTCTGCCAAAAACATAAGGTCCAGCAAATTCCTCACTTGCTTTGCACACAATGTCATGGTCCAGAAGGTGGAAGAAGCAACAAGGGGATCAGCTATTTTAGATCTGATCATAACCAACAGGGATGACCTTGTTAATGGGGTCAAAGTGGTGGGATCCTTAGGTGGGAGTGACCACGCTCTCTTGGAATTTGTTATACAGTGGGAAGGGGAAGCCAAGTGCATTCTACACTTTAAGAAGGTCAATTTCAGTAAACTTAGGGAATTATTGGCTGTAATTCCATGGACAAAGATACTGAAAGAGAAGGGAGCTCAGGATGGATGGGAATTTCTTAAAAGGGAGATACTTAAGGCACAATCTAAAACTGTTCCAGTAAGAAGGAAAAACAGGAAATGTCTAAAGAAACCAGAATGGTTGACTAGAGAACTTTCAGCTGAACTAAGTGTTAAAAAAACATGTACAAGAAATGGAAAAATTAGGAAAACACCAAAGAGGAATACAAGCAAATAGCCAGTATAGGTAGGGGGAAGGTAAGAAAAGCAAAAGTGCAAAATGAACTCAGGCTTGCCAGACAGATTAAAAACAATAAAAAGGGCTTTTTAAAGGTATGCCCACAGCAAAAGGAAAAACAAGGAAATAATAGGGTCATCGCATGGAGAAGATGGCCAACTACTAACAGAGGACAGGGAAAAGGCTGAACTTCTCAACACCTTCTTTGCCTCAGTTTTCTCCAAAAAGGAAAATAGTGCTCAATCTGAGGGGTGAAGAACAGGTGATGTAGTGGGAGAAATGCAGCACAGAATAGATAGAGTAGTAGTAGAGGAATATCTGGCTACTCTAAATGAATTCAGGTCTCCAGGGCCAGACGAATTAAATCCAAGGATATTAAAAGAACTGGCACAAGTAATTTCAGAACCATTGGAAATAATATTTGAGAATTCTTGGAGAACAGGAGAAGTCCCCACAGAATAGCGGAGGGGAAATGTAGTCCCTATCTTCAAAAGGGGGGGGAAGAAGATAATAATTATCACCCAGTCAGCCTGACATCAATTCCCAAAAAATTCTAGAGCAAATCATTAAACAGAAAGTTTGTTATTACTTAGAAAGCAATGCTGTCATCACTAAAAGTCAACACGGGTTTCTCAAAAACAAGTCATGCCAGACTAATCTGATCTCTTTTTTTGATAGAATTACAAGCTTGGTAGATGAAGGGAACGCTGTGGATGTAGCATATCTTGATTTCAGTAAGGCCTTTGATGAAGTTCCCCACGGTATTCTTGCAAGGAAGCTAGTAAAATGTGGGCTAGATTGTGCTGTTGTTCAGTGGATTTGTAATTAGTTGACTGACTAAACCAAAAGGTTGCTCACCAATGGCTTCTCTTCATCCTGGACAGAGATAAATAGTGGGGTGCCTCAGGGTTCTTCTGTTCTGGGCCCTGTGCTATTCAATATCTTTATTAATGACTTGGATGAAGGAACAGAGAGTATGCTGATTAAATTTACAGACGATACCAAATTGGGAGGGGTTGCTAATTCCCAGAGTACAGGATTAAAATTCAAAATGACCTTGACAGATTAGATTCCTGGGCCAAAACTAACAAAACGAATTTCAAAAGGGAGAAATATAAGGTCCTACACCTAGGCATAAAATGAACTGCACAGATATAGGATGGAAGACACTTGGCTAGACAACAGTACCTGTGAAAGGGATCTAGGAGTCTTGGTGGATCACAAACTGAACATGAGTCAGCAGTGTGATGTGGCTGCCAAGAAAGCCAATGCAATTCTTGGTTGCATCAATAGGAATATGGTGTCTAGATCAAGGGAAATGATAGTACCATTCTATTCTGCTTTGGTCAGACCTCACCTTCAGTATTGTGTCCAGTTCTGGGCACCTCAATTCAAGAAGGATGTTGACAACCTGGAACGTGACCAAAGGAGGGTGACCAAAATGGTCAAAGGTCTGGAAGCCATGTCCTATGAGGAGCAGCTTAGGGAGCTGGGAAGGTTAAGAAGAGGATGTGATGTTGTTGTTTAGTTGTTAAGTCATGTTTGACTCTTCGTGACCCCATGGACCAGAGCACGCCAGGCCCTCCTATCTTCCACTGCCTCCCGGAGTTGAGTCAAATTAATGTTGGTAGCTTCCATGACACTGTCCAACCATCTCATCCTCTGTCGTCCCCTTCTCCTCTTCTCTTCACACTTTCCCAACATCAGGGTCTTTTTCAGGGAGTCTTCTCATGAGATGGCCAAAGTATTGGAGCCTCAGCTTCAGGATCTGTCCTTCCAGTGAGCACTCAGGGTTGATTTCCTTCAAAATGGATAGGTTTGTTCTCTTTGCCATCCAGGGGCTCTCAAGAGTCTCCTCCAGCACCACAGTTCAAAAGCATCAATTCTTCGGTGGTCAGCCTTCTTTATGGTCCAGCTCTCACTTCCATACATAGCTACTGGAAAAATCATAGCTTGGGCTATGCGGACTTTTGTTGGCAAGGTGATGTCTCTGCTTTTTAAGATGATGTCGAGGTTCGTCATCGCTTTCCTCCCAAGAAGCAGGCGTCTTTTAATTTTGTGGCTGCTGTCACCATCTGCAGTGATCATGGAGCCCAAGAAGGTAAAATCTGTCACTGCCTCCATATCTTCCCCTTCTATTTGACAGGAGATGATGGGACCAATGGCCATGATCTTAGTTTTATTAATGTTGAGCTTCAGACCATTTTTCCTGCTCTCCTCTTTCACCCTCATTAAGAGGTTCTTAATTCCTCCTCACTTTCTGCCATCAGAGTGGACATGATAACCATTTTTAAATATTTGAAGGGATGTCGTGTCGAGGAAGCGACAGGTTTGTTTTCCATGGCTCCAGACACTAGGACAAGGAGCAATGGTTTCAAGCTACAGGAAAAGAGATTCCAGTGGAATCTGCTGCCTCAGACTGTGGTAGAGTATCCTTCTTTGGGGGTTTTTAAGCAGAGGGTTGATGGCCATCTGTCAGGAGTGCTTTGATGGAGTTCCGGCATGGCAGGGGGTTGAACTCGATGGCCCCTCTGGTCTCTTCCAACTCTGTGATTCTATGATTCTATGAGTGGGTGTGTTCTTGGACTACAACTCCCAGAAATCCAGGTCAGCACAGCTAGTGGTGAAGACTTATAAGAGTTTTAGTCCAAGAATATCTGGAGACCCAAGGTTGGGAACCACTACATTAAACAATTCGATGTGAAAGTGATTAAGTCTGTAGAAAAAGTGTAAAGCTTTTGGTTGTCCAAACTGCACCCCAGAACAATATCTGCAAGCCTGCTGTTTGTCTTCTCCTCAGCTACAGAACAGAAACTGTCTCACTAACTTAAGGACACAAATCCTCTCTTACTTCATTCTCATTTATGAAAACGAAAATCTTCAAAGTTTTCTCTATGCTGGTCCAGATTATGGGGAGATACTGTGCATTTTCACAGTTAATAATTTTTTTGGGGGGAAAAAAAGAAATCACAAAAACCCAACATGATTTGCAAATCCCCATTGACTTGCATTGAAAAACCAAAATGCCCATCTTGTTTTTCACTTTTCATTGATGTCCATTGTGGTGACATGATAAACACATCACATTTCAGATATGTTTTAGGGGTTTGCAGGTAGCATGTTTATACTTTGCCTTTTAAAAAAAGAAAAGGCTGAGGTGATTTGTGCCCATCTGGTTTGATTTCTGCTCTGGATGCAAATTAGCTTGTCATTTCTCCCATTTTCCCCCAGAACTGATTCTGGCCATTCTGCTTCAAACTGAACCTTTTAATTTAGTTAATAGACCTGGCTTGGGTCAAATAAAGCGCACAGCCCTAGGCTGAAGTGGCACGCTATGAGAAGTCTGTTACCACACAGTCAGCCTAAAAACAATGCTGAAAAGGCTGGTTTGGTACAGAATGAAGTTTTTAGGCTCAGCTGCAACACCCTGAATTGGCTGCAAAAGCACCTCTCAAACATTGCTGCAGAGATGTTTAGACTCAGAAGTCTGAACAAGACTAATAGGTTCTTTTATGATACCTAGAAGAATGCTGGAATTGGCAATATAAAGAAAACAAGTTTATCTTCAATTGGCTTGCAGCACAAAGCTGTAAAATAAAGGAGGGGGAGGAGCAATAAAAGACAAGTCTGAAAAAGCCAAGCTGTTTGAAGTGCAGCTGGTGCTTCTCCTGAAGCAAAAAAAAGGCACTTGACTAAAAGCAAACAGAGGCAAGACAAGAGTTGGGGGAGGCATTTCGGGTTATATGCTAAGGCAGTTAAATATGTGCACTGCTTTGTCAGGTGTGTGTGAAACCTGGGAGGGGTGAGGAGTGGGATAAGCACCTGTTGTTGAAGGAAATCTAACCCATGCTTGTATACAGTATATTTTGGTGCCATGTGGGAAAATAATGGAGCAAGCAGCAGGGGTGGTAGTATGAAAAATTAAAATTAACAGAACATAGAGATGAATTTTGGGTGTGTAAGGTTATACGGTAGTCAGAAATTAAGAGGTGCATCTTTTCCCCACCCACACAAAATTGCAACCAGTGCAAGCACATGGAAATCTGGCTTTCTTTGAATATGAATGAAAGACTCCTATTATGAATAACATAGGAGACAATGTCACCTTTTGAGTTTCCTCAGAGTGGATGTTTACAAATTCTGGTACTCAACTACAGTATATTTTGGCTGCTCTTCACTCTTAGCTGTGACTGACAGTGGAAATCATTATATATCTATTCAGAAGTAAGCTCTGTTGAATTCAATGGGATTTTTTAGTAGGTGAATGTGAATAGCAGAGGTACACAGCTTCCCAAGGATAGGCTGTCACATCGGAAATCTCCAATCCATCAGGAATCATAGCTTGTTACAACTACCATACCATCATCTTATATCTCTTTTGTGATGGTGTTGTTGCAGAGTTTGGAGTTTCTAGTTAAATTCCCTTTTGTTACACAGTAGAAGCAATGTTCAAGGTGTTGCAATAAAGGCTTTTACCTTATATGGAGCAAGAAATACCTGACATTCCAGCTGGATTCTGAAAAGGAAAAGCCACTTGAGATTATATTGCAAATATCCGCTAGCTACTGGAAAGCACCAAAGAATTTCAGAATAAGATCAATCCATGCTTTATAGACTACAGCAAAGCCTTTGATTGTGCAGCTCATGAGAAACTATGGGTTCTTCTGAAAGAAATGGATGTGCCTCAGCACTTGATTGTCCTGATGCATAACTTGTACTGTGGACGGAAAGCTACAAATTGAGAGACAGAATGGTTTTCTAAAGGCAAAAGGATCAGTCAGACAAGGGTGCATTTTATCGTCTTATCAGTTCCATCTGTATGCAGAATATACCATTGGGGAAGCCAGACTAAATTCAGATGAAAGAGGAATCAAAATTGGTGGAACAAGCATCAATAAGATATGCAGGTTCTGTCATACTGGTAGAAAGCAGCAATGACTTGAAATGACTTCGTTGCCAATACTAAACAACTTCAGTACTGGCAATGAAGAAACTGAAATAATCAGAGATTTTGTATACTTTGGTTCAATCATCAATCCAAATGGATACTGCAACAAGGAAATCAGAAGAAGACTGAGACTCAGAAGGGCAGCAAATGGGTGTGCCTCAGCACTTGATTCTCCTGATATGTAACCTGTATTGTGGAAAAGAAGCTACCGTTAGGCTTGAATATGGAGAGACAGAATGGTTTCCTATAGGCAAAGGTGTCAGACAAGGGTGTGTTTAATCCCCTGATCTGTTCAATTTGTATCCAGAACATATCATAAGGAATATCAGACTAGATTAAGATGAAAAAGGAGTGAAAATGAGTGGAAGAACTATTAATATGTTAAGATGACATCCTCTTACTGGCAGAAAGCAGCAATGACCTGAAACAACTTCTAATTAAAGTGGAAAAAAGAAATGCCAAATCAGGACTTAGTTGAATATTAAGACGATCAAAGTCGTGACTACAGAAGAACTACACAACTTTTAGCCTGAACTATCCCTAAAAGCAAAAAAGGTTGAAACAGGTTTTCATACACTGGGTGCATCATGAGAAGGCAGGATTCTCTGGAAAAGACAATCATGCTGGGAAAGGTAGAATGCAACAGGAAAAGAGGAAGACCAAATATGAGATGAAATGATTCCCTAAAGGAAGTCACAACCTTGAATTTGCAAGAGCTGAGCATAGCAGTTGAGGAATGGAGATTTTGGAGATCGCTCATTCAACGTAGTCACCATACGTTGGTGGTGACTTGACCGCATATAACAACAACTACTACAGAAGTCCAGATGTCCACAGAGGAGAATAGCTACAAGTTCCTCAGAAACTCAACCCCTCTCTCATTAATTGGCACGTGTCTCAATCTGAGACATTTGTAGGAAAAAGAATAAAAAATAATTGAAGTTACAGATTTGTGCATGCTGCTTTCTTTACTGCACACATATTTAATAAACGGTTGAACAGAGCAATAGCAAACAGACAACTAACACTAACAGAGGGGAAAAAAGGGAAAGAAACACTCAGCAGAGAGGCAGTCTCTCTTTGAATTCCAAAGGCTGGAAGAAACAATTGTTCAGTGTTGGACAGATAATCATCCCAGCTGAGAAAAATCCCTCCCAGTCAAACTACAGGCAGGATCTGAGGTTGCAAATAAAATTCCAACAGATGTGGCAGGTCCATAAGAGGTTCTATGCTCCAACCAAAATTCTGTGATGCATTCAAAACAAGGAGAAACAGAGCATGCAATTTGTTTCTAAATGTAACTATACTTTCAGGAAACTATTATTCTCTTAAACAAGGTACTGTATATCCTTCCCCTGCACCTTATTCTTAAAGAAAAAGTGGTGTTTTTCAGGACCAGCCATGACACTGCTAAATTCTGATGGTGCTGCAGTGATTTTAAAGATGGGGTAGAGGCTTAGAACTGAGGGGAGATGCCAGTGGCCTGTAGCCTTGGTATATAGGGCTACATTTAGTCAGACTTACTTCTGGGTAGACATGCAAATTCCAAGCCACAACCAGCCCAGTTCACAGTGGGCTTGCTTTGGGACTTTGACAGAAGTTTCAGCAGTAACCAGCTTATAGGCAGATTCTTAGGTTTTCTATTGTGAAAGAGCCCCAACTTTAAACAGAACAAAAAATATTATTTGTGACCTAGTACAAATGAATGCTTTTGATTTATCATTGTTGAGCGCTTTGCTGCTGCAGCCATTGAGATGGCGGTAAAAGAGCAGAAGCCACGGATGGATGCTGGTCTTTGCATGACTGATAGAAGCTCTGCCACCAAAACAGCAAGGGAGCTTGCCAGTAAACGTCTGAAGTTCGTGAATGATGGTCCTGGCAGAATGAAAAACAAACAGGAGGTTGGGAAACAGAACTGCTACCAGATCCCAACCTGTCCGTTTCCTCACTCAGAGGATTATTTTCAATTAGGAGTCATCAAATGGAAATAAAGATGCATGGATTGCGAAAGAGAGGCAGATGGGGCGGCGAAACTCAAGAGAACAAAAGCAAAACATCCAAATGAAAGCCGTCACCTTGTCTAAGCACACGGCCTGCCCATCTGCTGCAACTGTCAGTGAGGGCTAGATAGAAGAGGCACCTGAGGCCTTCAAAACGCCATTCAGTCAGTCAACACAATCAATCTGGTCACAACTGCCATTGAACTTCACTACACTTTCCCCTCTTTCCATGCTGAGTGGCTGGTGGCTCCATCTCTGCAGATCTTCTCAGAATATTTCCCTACTGTACTCCACTCCCCAACCCTTTACTACGTGTGTGTGTGTGTGTGTGTGTGTGTTTGTGTGTGTGTGTGTGTGTGTGTGTGTGTGTGTGTGTGTGTGTTGTGATGACTCTTATGTTGACCCAGTAGCCCCAAGAAAAAATTGTAGTAATTACAAACGGTCAGGTTGATTGTGGCTTATGGTGACCCTTTGCAAAAATAAAGCAGTGGTTTATTTTTCCCTTCTTTGGGGAGTTCTCTAGTTCATCTGAGGACCACATAGCTTGGCCAAGAGCTCACAGGCTGGCTTTTCTCCTACAAGGCATAGTACGGAATCAAACTCCTGACCTCTGGCTCTGCCGTCAGGTTTTCTGCCTCACTGAGCTACTCAGCCTCCTCAGCCACTATACTGTATGCACAAAGCTATAAACAGGCATTGGAGAGAGCCCATCATAATAGCAAAAAACACAATTTCAAAGAAATCCCATGCTTACATCCTAATGAAGAACCATTAAACAATGCAGGCTTATTTGCATACTCCTGGAAGTGAAAGAAGCTCTTGCTGTGACAAGCATGCGCTGGTGATTCTTAATTGTTTTTCTTTTCAAATCACCGGCTTTCCACAACATCTGTTCTTACCCTCAGATTCAAAAGAATTGAACTGTTTAACACTACATCTGGATTATTGTAAGCACCAAAGCTATGAATCTTCATTCTCTCGGTGGATTTACACTTAATCAAGCCAAGATATTTCTCAAGTGTTTCTTATTAAACATGTATTAACATAAAAATCATAGAGAAGCCACATTTTAAGCTCTGCTGCAACAGTGCACCCAGGCCGATCTCTTAAGATGTTCCTAGTACACACACTACTCTGAATTCTGTGTAAAATATTAAAAAGAAATAAATGTATCTGTGTAGCAACAAAAGAACATGGACCCTGCTTTGTAATATTTCTTGCCCTGCTAACTGATACCTAAATGATGCTCACTATTTGTTACCTCATATCCTGGCCTTTCTCCAAGAATGTCGAAGTGGCCATTTTGATTCACAGTAACTTTGAGGTGAGCAACCTGGGGAACAGCAGCATACTGTATATGAATACATGTATGAAGTAACAAAAAAACTGAGTATCACTTAGGGTACTTGGGATATCAGTTAGCATGGCAAGAATAATTGTTGGTGTGCTTCTCAAAGCAGACTCCAGCCATTCCAGCCCTCAGCTTAAGCACCCTAAATTTACTGTGAATCAAAATGGCCACTCCGACTTTCCTAGAGAAACACCGGTTTATAAATATAATAAATACAGTACATGAATATCTTTCGTGGCAGCAGAGTATCAGATAGCATGGCAAGAAACATACTGCTAAAATTCATTACTGTTTAATAGTTGTAATACCAGAAACAGCAGTAGTATTAGCCGAAGTATTCTTCCTAAATAATTTAATAGCAATGAATTGTCATATTTGAAATAACCTTCACATATTTCAGAACTTGAACATGAATCAGAATTTGCAAGATGGCAAGTAGCTGAAGAAGTTATGGTTTGTAGAACGTCTCCCTACAATGACTCATTAATAAAGAGCAAAAAATATGTAATTTTCCTGTTGTGATTCTCTGTAACAGCTTTACAGAAGAAAGTCTCAGAGGGGGGGATGAAACTGTTGCCATTTATCGCAAGTTACTATAGCAGGCAAGGAGGTCATACCTTCTTTGAATTTTAATGTTAAGGACAGGACATACACGAGTTTTTTCTATTATTTTTCCCCTACTCAAGAGGTAACTCACAGTTTTTAGGTGATTTTTTTTGGGGGGGTGAACTATAACTCTTCCTCTCCTCATCTGAGTAAAGCTATCTTCCATGTAAATAAAACATTAGTCATATCACATTTTCCCACAGAGTAAGCCATGTTGCATCTGACATGGCGGGACAAGTGACATGACAAACCGCAACAGTTCTGTACTTGGAAGGCTAATTTTCTGCCCTGCCCAACAACAATTGTCACATTGAATAGGAAGGGCCTTACCTAAGTCTTAAAGTACTAGTGACTAGAAAGTGCTGGAAGGGTGTTCTCTGGTGATGTTACCCATGAACTGTCAGGATAACCTCTGTTCACTCTGGCTGCTCCAGTCTCTCCCTCTTTTCAAAGCAAACTTGGCAGTTAAGGATGTTTAGTGCACTCACTGTACTGATGGCCTCACCTCTCCTGAGTATGCGTGATCAGGGAATTCAGTCTCTGTGAATTTGCATAGGAACAGACCTGGTCTACACTTCCTAGGGTGAACATGGATTTTATTAGAATTCAGCTATTTTCTAACCTTTTATTTGCTAAAATATGTACACTCTATCCTAGATCTAGATATGTTGGGGTGTTCTATGGATGATAAAACAACTTATTGTTGTTCCTGTCCTTTTAGAGGCTGGACATCATCTCAGCCATTCTGATTTTAGATGATGGCGATGTTGCAGCCAAACCAGTCTCCCAGGTTCTTCAACGACAAGCACTTCCCCTTCTTACATTTCTTTGCTCATTTATTTTACTTTGACTTATAACGTGACAAAACTATTTTAGTTTTCTGTATTTTATATGTTTTATGATTTCTTTCCGCCCCTCCTTCCCTTTAGTACTGCTCAGTTGGGTCACCTTCTGGATCCAAGGAATTCTCAGCAACCTGCAATAAACCCAACTTTTAAAAGTTTTGCCTTTTTTGCAGCTTGGTGAGGTCCATGAGTCCATGCTAAATGGTAGAACCAAGAACATAGTAGAATATTAACAAATACTAAGAAATAAAACAACATTAAAATTATTAGACAATTCTGAGCATAAGACAGAATAAAGCAATGTATAGAAACTCGCAACCCAGTGGGTCAGAGTCATGCCATGCTCACTAGGTCTCAGAATTTTGGGTGAACAGCTCAGTCCGAACTTGGCATCAAAATGAGGCCAGATTCAGCACCTGCTGGGCCTCCAAGGGAACAGTACGCTATTACTGAAATGCCATAACAGAAAAGTCCCTCTTCCATGTCACCATGTAATATACTGCTCTCACTGAAGCAATCAGGGCATAGGCATGTAAGCTCACTTTGGAAATCTGGGAGGTGTAGTCCAAGAAACCTAAGTTTTCAAGCTCTGGCTGGAATGCAGGAGGCACTTCCTGAATGTTCCAAGGTAGTTCTGTCCTCTGAAAAGAACACTAGTATGCATATTTTCAAAGAAAGTGAATATTTGAATATGATTTTTTTTGTGTGGAAAATCTTCTTGTAAGATTGCAAATTCATGTGGCATGGGGACAAAATGGACTTAAAAGGTTAACTTGTGAAAGTGTCACATTTACAGGAAATAGATTCCTATCTTCCTTGTGGTAAAAGAGAAAAACTATGCCGACTATAGGCATTGATTAATAAACTCGATGTTTATAGAGATGCTTTTGCTAGAATTCAGTAGGTGTCACTTGAGGTGGGGCGCAGCTGTTCAGGATATCAACAGGGATTTGTAGAAGTTTCAACGTAACATATTGTCAATTTAGGGGGGAAACTTGTGAAAGTTCAGGCCAACATATTCAAAATGGCAGACCTTTGAAACGGAGCCATGTTGCCATATCCGCTCTACCATTAGCTTGCTATTCTGATTGTAAAGGGTTATTTCAATTTGAATGAGTGCAGATTTTTTTTAAAAAAATTCACTGCTCTGGTTGATTTTTCAATTCAGATACTGACAAAATTTTATTCTGCATCTTTTTTTCAAATGGATGAAAGTGTCACTGATTACAGGAGCTGGGCTTAATGAGTTAGAACTGTGGTTCCCAACCCTGAGTAAGCCAGACGTTCTTGGACTGCAGTTCCTAGAAGCCTTCATCACCAGGGTGTGTTGGCCAGGGTTTCTCAGAAATGCAGTCCAAGAACACCTGGTTTACCCAAAGCTGGGAACCACTGAGAAAGAACAAAGTATTTCAGGTGTCTAACAGCAGGAAACAATCAAAGTTGCTACCAGGTACAGTGGACCCTCGACTTACAGACTTTTCGAGTTACAGACTTCTCTGGCTGCAAAATTTAGATTCGACTTGCAGCCGGAGAATCAACTTACAGACCAGAAAAAAGCCAAAATGGAAAAAAAATGGAACAAAAACGTCCAGTTACGGATTAATCGGTTTTCAATGCATTGTAGGTCAATGGAGATTCGACCTACAGACTTTTCGACCTGCAGCCACCGTTCCAATACGGATTAATTCCGTAAGTAGAGGGTCCACTGTATTTTGAAAATGATTGAAAACAGGCTGATGAGGAACAAAATGAAACGTTTTTCTTCCAACTTTACTTTATTTATACCCTACCTTTCTCCCAGGAACTTGAATGCAGCAAGGCTTATAGTGTTGTTCAAAAAACAGGTACAATTCTTTTTTTAAAAAGTCCAAAATCCTGTTGGCTGTCATAATAAGTACCCCTAGTAAATCTGTGCACATTTAACTTTAAAGCTGAAATCCTCCATCCTCACAGGCTTTGCTCTTACAGGACGCCACACTGGGAAAGGCAAAGAAAACCTTGATAAGAAAGACTTCTCAGCTGTGGCATCTTCCATATAGAATGGGCTCTTGTTTAGAGCTTCACCAAGCCCCCTCCCATTCAACTTTTAAGAGGCTGTTAAAGACCTTGCTCTGTAAAAAAAAAGTACAATATCTTCCCCTGAGGGTTTTGGTATATTTGTTTCTGTTGATGGTGGTATTTAATTCGCCTGTTTCTGCATCTTTTACATCTTAACCTTTAAATGTTTAAGTTTTAGGTTTTTAGTTTAGAAAAATATTGATGGTTTGTTAATTTTCAATTACATTTGTGTAATGTTTTCTTGTGGTGTTTTGTGTTGGCATATGTTTCTCTTGATTGTCAACTGCCCAGAGCAGTGCTTTCAGGCAGTATACAAGTATAACAAAGAAGCAAATTAACGAATGAACAAATAAATAAATAAATCTTGTAACTTAACAGATTTATTTCAATGTGCGTTTTCATGGAACAAAACCCACTTCCTAGACACATGGAATGCTCATACTGTGCCATCTGTTTTTATATATATCCCATGGTAGCAAGGGTCATGATGACTGAATGAGGATACAGACGATAGACGAAGTGACAATGCATCATTGATAGAGGAATGGAACTATCAAGATGTTAATTACTTAAAACTGCAGGCTATAGTTGGAGCAAATAGCTTTCTGCCAGGTAGGTTTGGCTGTCACAGAAATGCTATGAGTTGTTTCTAGGACAAAGAACAAGATATGTTTCGGTATGTTGTTGCTGAACAAAATATGCTATTTATTTTGCATGTGGTTGATCTGCTGTATCTAGACTTAGGCAAATGCACTCAGCCTTTCCAAAGCCCTTCTAGATCTCTGAAAATGCTACACAGAGGATCAGAGAACTTTGCTGGATAGATGTGAGGACACCTTCCACCTCCCTCTCAAAAAATAAAAAAATCTGTCACAAAGGCCTTCCACAAGTACAAGTAGAGTCTTTTCACTGACAGAAGACGGGTCCTGAATCCAACCCAATACACTAGAATATTGCACAAGTGGCACATATCTTACATTATTGATCTGGCTGCACCATTGAAACAAACCCATTAGTAAATTTTTCAACTTATTGAGTTTTGGAATAGACTTTGATGGTAATGAGTCCACAGAATGTTTACCATTTGGAGATCTACAAATCTATGACCTAGTGCACTGGAGAAAACTTCACAGTTGCAAGATGCGTTAATGTGGCAAGCGCTCAAAGGTTTAAACTATGATAGTTGAACTTGTCAAGCTATTTTTAGACTGCCTAGCAAAGCTGTTTGTTCTGGTTTAGATGCTGCAGGGTGTTCAGTCACTTTGAAGGAGAGGATGGCCAGGCAGACACACTTATGAGTGACAGTGTCAGTAAATGAGTTTGTCAAGGATTCATTTTCTGTCTCAGAAAGCATGAGAAAGTTTTGAAAGAGTCCAAAAGTACTGTAATCTGATTGGCAAGATTACTCTTCAATGGAATAATCAGACTTGTTGTTGCCACTTAGCCTGTGATCCTAAACAAACATCCGATTTGGCTACAGTACATCCCATTTAGATTACTGCTACATGCTGTATGTGGGGCTGTCTTTGAGAATGTTTGGAAACTTCAAAATAATGCAGTCAAACTATTGAGCAGAGCTGGTTACAAAGACAACATAAAACCTATTACAGCAGCTTCACTGGCTACCTGTCCGTTTATAAAGGGCATATAAAGCTCCTTATGGCTTGAGCCCAGGCTATCTGACAGGCCATTGCTGCTGATGTTATGGGCCGTCAAGTCCCCTCCAATTTATGGCGACTCTATGTTCTCCAGAACGTCCTGTCCTCGACACCCCGTTGAGCTCTTGTAAACTCAAGCCTGTCGCTTCCTTAGGGAGTCAGTCCATCTTGTATTTGGTCTTCCTCTTTTCCTGATGCCTCCAACCTTTCCTAGCATGACTGTCTGCAGCAATTGTCTGGAGAATCCTGCCTTCTAGGCTGACCCCCCACCCATCCACCCTTTTCAGCAGCTGTTGAAAACATTTTTATTCCAACATGTATTTAGTATCTAATGTTTACATGAGAGGGGGCTCAAATTGGATTGTTGTGCTCTGTTGTTTTTTAATGTGTTTTTAGTGTTGGTTTTATTTAGCATTTTTAATATTGTTTAATTCTTTTTTTAATATTTGTATACTTCTTGTTTTTAGCTTTTAAATATTGCCCTTTTAATGATGTAAGCCACTTTGGGTCCTTTTAAGGAGAAAGATGGGGTAAGAATATATACCCCCATCTTTCTCCTTAAAAGGACCCAAATAAATAAACTGGTTGCCCTATGTTTGTTGCTAATATATCTTTCTAAAATGCTTTTATGTTTCTTAATCCCCTTTTCATACAATTATTTTAATATTTCCTTGTTTAACCGTTTTTAAAATTTGCTCTTTTTTGGAAGCTGTCTGTTTTAGTAACTGTGAGACACCTTGAGCCCCACTATCAAAAGAAAGGCAGCCTAAAAGCACAGTAAATAAATAAATAAAACAAAATTAAATGGCCATCTACATCTTCCATTAAATCACATAGGGGGCTTTTTACTTGAATGGCTTATGTCCATCTGTATCCATCCACGTCACAGGAGCAATATTTTGGCTTTACAATATTCCTCACCCCACTGATTGTGGTCTAAGCTTATTCTACATCATTAACATACCTTTTGACTTCTTGCTGTGAATTCAGTAGTGCTGAACCTAATACTTCCTCTGCTTTTCTAATTTGTTTATCTCAGTGGTAAAATCTATTTATATTGTGTGAGCTTGTGTGGATGAAATTTAAGCTATTCCCCCCCCCACCTCCATCTCATTGCCCCTAGTTGGTGTTAGAAGTTTGATTTATTCCCTTAGTAGGGTTTATTTTTAAAAAAATATTTCCCACTCACTTGCTTATTGCTGGTGTCCTTGTGTGTACTGAGAGCACCTCCATGCAACTGCATATTGATCTAAGTTCAGCAGGAAGCATTTCCAAAGAACATTTAGCATTTTGTATTGCACATTTAATTCATGTTGTGAGTGGCGTTCTGAACAACAAGCACTATTATTTCTAAATTTTGTTGCCCAAGTCGTATAGTTTTGTGAGAACAAAAGCACACATTTAGCTTCCAGTAGAGGGTCTCAAGACAGAAGTCTCTGGCACCTGCCCAGATCACCAAATGTCTTGATGAGATGATGTTATTGGGTGACTCGGTGATCCTTGTTGTGTTCATCATCATAGTATTTCAGCTGTGAACTTTGCAGATGCTATTAGGGAAGAAGGCTTATGCCAGTCAAGAAGGGTCCTTGAGTTAGAATTGCTTACCTGCGTGCTGCTACCTCTTTGCTCGTTTGCCTCTGTCAACCCCTATTGTCCATCCAGTGCCCCTCCACCCCAATGCCTTTCAAGTCAAATACACTGACCATTGCATTTGGTCTTTGTTGCACTATTCAGTGCAACTGTATGTAAACTCTGAAATCTGAACGATAGCAAAACTGTACCATGATGCTCACCACCAGGAAGGAGACTCTGTCAGCCTGGGGGAAATGATCCTTGATTTAGCGGCATGTCTTCGCCCACCCCTCTCTGCCAAACACTGCTGCCTGCCTGCCTGCCTGCCTGCCTTGTACCCAGTGTCCACTGTGCTGTCTTTCAATGCAGTACTTTCACTTCTCCTCCACGTTCTTTGAGCGCATGTTTTTAACTGTCTCTTTGTTTGGTGCAATTCCTGGACTGTATATTTGGGGGGGGGGGGGCTCCAAAGGTGCTCTGAGAAGGTGCCACCAGTATCTGCTGACCAGTGTACTTCTGCTGGGGAGGGCTATGCACGTGTGCTCCAATCCAGCAAAAGGACAAAAGTGGGGTGGATGGGCATGAATGGGTTAGACTGAGCATCCTGAACATTCTTTTAAGAAGTGCATGGAAGAGGAGGTGGAGGAGCAGACACTGAAAATGCGTGCAACACAAACACCCCTGAAGTTTAGCAGGGTGGATGTTCCTCACCATTAGTTTCTTTAGGTTCTGTGATGTCTCTACATTTGACATACATTAGTGAAAACCAAAAGGTTATACATACTTTGGTTTTCTAAGGGAAGTCTTCAGTGATCTGAATTTCTCAGCCAACCTGGGTAGGGTGTCACAGAGAATCCCAGACCATTCCAGAATGAATTGGCATCCAATCCAAAGCACCAAATCAGCCTCTCAACATAATTGGGGCACCCATGCACAGCCTTCCCCAGATGTACAACTGAGTCATCTCAACATTATATCTATGCAATTCTTTTACTATGTATAATTCAGGAAGAAGTCAGGTACTGTAGTACTTAGTCATTTGTGAAATAATGGTATTATATATTCCACATTCGAAGATAGCACTTGGAAATTAACTTTTAAAGGCAGGATTTTGTTGGTTGGTTCATCTATTTGTTTTAAAGGTGTGGCCTAGCGGCTCTCATCAGGCCAATTATAAACACACAGGCTGAAATTCTGTTAGTGTAATAAGTTAGACTAAAGTAGGCCTATTGAATCACTGGAGATTCAGTCAGTCAACTCATATGTAAGTTACACTGATTCAATGGGCCTATTCTAGTTGCAACTTACTACCTTAACTAACGGGATTTCAGCCATTATTTCATAATCTATGTGTGTTACATGCTGCCAAGTCAGAACCAAAGTATAGCACCCTAATAGGGCTTCCAGAGTAATTATTTAAGGATTGGGTTTTCCAGTTCCACTCCTCCAGTGAGTGTCCACAGACAAACGGAGATTTGAACACAGACCTCCTGATTCCTAGACCATCACTTTAGCCACTGCACCATATTCAGTATCTTCATTACTTATATGTTCCTGGAATGACTAAACAGCTGTAGTTGTATCATTTATAATCGTTCCATAGTGCAAATGGTTCAGGGTGTCCCTCACCATCGCAGCATTATAATTTATTATGGTAAGAAATGGAAATTTCAGAAGGACGAGTCTGAATTTATAGTAGAACAGTTCTTTAGAAAATGATTGATGTCCATATGTTTACAAAATAGGGTGGGATTTTTGTTCCTGTTTAAATTGTTCCACAATACAGGTTTCATGCTGAAACCTGGCTCAGTTTCCATATGAACTCATTTTTAGTATTGTAAAAATGCCTTAAGAGAGCTTTATTCTTGGTACTAAAAGCTGCTGAGAGCTCCAGCAGAACCAACAGGGACACACTCCCCCTGTCCAGTTCCCAGTACAGGTCATCCACCAAGGCAATCAAAGCTGTCTCTGTTCCAGAGCTGGGCTGAAGCCAAAATGAAATTGATCTAGATCATTGTCATCATCCAAGAACCTCTGGAGCTGAGACGCCATTGTTAATCAGGTTCAAATATTAGATATAAGGGCACACTGGGCAAAAGGCCTGTGGACATGTAGACTGAACTGGCCTGGAGATATATTGCTTATGAATTGGATTGCCAACCTGTGGAACAGCTTGCCTATGCAATGGCATCAAAGAAATCTTTGATTTGTTTCATACAGATGACAGACTGCTTCCTGCTGGTAAAAAGGGGCAGAGGATTCCTTCCAGTCTGGAATGAGAAAAAAAAAGAGGACAGGTACATGATTGTTGTGGCAACAAGGCTTTGGTGGAGCTAGAAGACAAGGTTGGATACCTTTAATGGCTCCAGGCCCAGGGCATAACAATGATAAGATGTGCCACAGGACAAAGGGGTGATTTACCTTCTGGGAATAAAGAAAAGTGGTCCAATGCACTTTTTCTCCAAGCTTGCCTTCTACCAACACAAAAATGAATTTTAGAGGTGAAGGTAAGGAAGCCAACCAGAACACAGGAAAATTAGAGAATCAGTGGAGAGAAAAGAACAATTGTTGCTTAGGACAAGGAGGTTCAGACTCATCCATGCTCACATGCAAATAATTTTCAGGGTTTTTTTTTTCCTTGTAATTTTTACTTTTGAAATTTTGACTGTTTGGGGGCCTTAGTTTGCTTTGATTCTGAGAGAAGCCTCAGTTTTTACAATGATGTCGACAATTCCTTCTGAGAGATTCTACACCTCCCTTACTCCCTTAATTATCTATTCTTTACACCCACACCAGCACCCACATGTGATTTCACTACTTTTTTGTTGCTTTTTTTTCCTTCTGATTTTTCCCATCTGAATTTTCCTGGATCAATTATCTTTCGCATTCATTTGAACCTTCAGGAAACCTGTTCTTTGGAACAGATAGCTATATGTCCTTCTTTCTCAATCTTTAGGTCAAACAGCTGGAACATAGTGAGCTCAACTAGAGGGCTGGTGGAAGTTTAGAGGCAAATACAGTTTTTTCATAAAGGGCTAACTATGGCTAATTCTGCATAACGATAATTGTATCTTATACTTTAATACAGGCTGTTCTGCTTTGCACTTCAGCATTGCATTGTTTTGTGTTAGAAATTCATTGATTTTCCTCTGGTTTCTTTTATATTGTGTCTTCATTTAATTGATCTTATATACTCTGTTTATCTGCTGTGATTTTAATAAATCTTCAAATTAACTGCACCTGTGGATAGGCTCAGATCATCTCTGGTTACACCATTTGCCCATTGGGGCATATAGAGGACATCATTTTTATTGGTGCATTAGCGAGGAAAGGTTGGCCAAAACTGGTCTTTAAAGAGACTTCCTTACTGTAAGTCTTCTACCACAATACATTGGAGCATTACATTCTAAATCTGGGGAAACAGTTTGAGAGCTCTAAGACGTGACTCACAGATCTTGAGACTCCCTATGCCTTGGAAGCTGAAGACCTGCTTTTTGCTTTCATTTTGAAATTACCTCCCTCTGTATCATCCCTCTAATTTAGAAGTCTCTGATTATTCTCTTCGTAGATAAATGGGAGCAACAGAGACCCACACTTTATTTTGCCCATGATGTAAAGGAATGGAAGGGGCAGACAGATTATACACTGTTTTACATGTTCCAAAACCTTGGCCAAAAAAAAAGGAATATTGGAGATTGGCCAATAATTATCCAACACAGTAGGACTGAAGGAGGGCTTCTTTAACAAAGTGTTGTTTGAAGAAAAAACAGGGGGGAGGAAAACTAAGCTACCACCTTGAACTATTTAGACAAAGCCTCCCAAAAGGGTGCAATGTTTTTCTTCTGGTTTTTCCCTGAAACTAGTATTTAGTGATATAAACCACTGAACAGACCTTATAATTGTTTTTGTTTCAGAAGACATCTCCCAGAATCTGAAAGCCAGCCACCCACTGTCAACCCCAAAAGAAACATCTTCAGTTTCTACCTCTGAACATGGAAGTTCCATCATGCCAGCAGGGGTAACATTGATTCCCTTTTTAAAGTTATATCTTTACCTTATTATATCTTCGAAGAAGAAGCCATCAAATAGATTATGGGGAACGTTTTCAGGCTTTTCTAGTTGTAGAGCACTCAGAAGTGGTTTACCACTCTCTGCTAAATCAGTTACAGGTTATCTCAAAACCGACTTCCTTTTGTCTCTCCCAGACTGACATCTAACCAGTCTGGTTGCTCTTGGGGGTCTAAGTTGGCGCTTATTTAGGCACCATCTCTTGTGAAGACGTGATGAGTTTGCAATCCTCTTTTTCCCAGGAACTACCCTTCAACTCGTCTAGGACAACAGAAATTGAATTAAATCATGGGATTCTGACACGGCAACTTAAAGTGAAATTTAAAACCCATTCCTCAGCCACCTCCGGGAAGGTGACTTACACAGGGCTTTTTTGTACAAACGCTTCCTTTATTATAGCTTTAGTGCCTAAAGCAAAGTCACCCTTAAAAGAAACTCTTCATTTCATTAAGCGCCATATATTGTGAAGAGAGTTGATCCTGTGATGATATCTCTCTCAGGCACGTGCTCTGTGTTTGTGCACACGCGCGTGTGCGTGCATGCATGTGTGTGTGTTCTAACCATTACATAGCACTTCCTCCTTCAGTTGCTGACCTTGGAGCCAATAAGTCTGGCTTTAGCTGCAGTGTTATTCCTAACCTTGTTGTGCAAATAAAAGGGCAGATAACCAGAGAAGTTCTCTTACTCAATCTAGGCAATTATCAAAAGCTGCATTAAACACAAATCCAAGTCTGACATATACAGTATTTGTCAGTCAGCTGTATAATCAGAACATGATGATGTTACAATAATATCTTTCATGCTTTATTCATGCATCTGTGACAAAAAAGTGAGAGATAAGTATTATTTTCTGGTAGTTGAATGTTTGTCAGGAGGAGAAGAGCCCAAGCAGACTATTGGCCTTAAAATCTACTCACAGACAAACAAACATAGCATAGCATAGTGTTCTATTGACATATAATGTGCGAAATGCTACGTTAGTACAGTTTAGAGGGCTTTGGGCCAATTTAGAGCAAATGCAAATTAGCACTGAAGGCCCCCTGCATGTATAGTTTTTTCCTCTGATCTGTAGTGTCTAATTTTTTTGTTAGGACAGATCCATTCACATCAGTTCACACATAAAAATTATATTGTACAGGCTTTGATCATTCTCTGTCAATCCCCTCTGAACAGAATAATCTGATTTATTTATTTTTTTAATATATATATGTGTGTGTGTTAATTCCAGCACTGCTGAATTAGAGCACTTAGACACAGGAAGGAAGGAAATGGAAAAAAAATGCCATGTGACCCTTGTTAAAAGTTATTAAGGCAGTTTTCCTGTACAGGAGAGCTACATTAACACCAGAGAGAGAGAGAGAGAGAGAGAGAGAGAGAGAGAAGGAAATTGCCATGAAAGCCTTGTTTACAGCTTATTAAGATGGTTATCTCATGGCTGTGCCTCCTGCAGATCAGGAGGGCTACAAGAGAGCTGTGTTAACAAGCTGCAAAGAAAGTTGTTTAGTCAATTTCCTCCTATCTGCCTCTGTGGTCAGTTAAGGTAAATTAAGGTGAATTTCCCTGGGGAACCCAACTTCCCAAGTGAAACTTTGCATCTGTAATTTTCTCGCTGTGTAGTCACCCTCAGATGCAACAGATGTGAAGGCTTTTGTCCCCTCCAGAGGGCCAAAGGAAATTAAAGCTTAAGATCCCAGAAGTACTGGTCAGGATTTCAACACAGGCCTTCTTAGTCCTGGTCCATCACTCTATCCACTACACCACATTGTAGTGGGTATCACTAAAATGTCATGAGCTGGCCTTAACTTCAGCCCTGTTTGTGTTCTGCCCCTTTCCTTCAGCCTGGAAACAGGTCAATTACATCACAAGCAATACACTTTATATCGCATAATTGTATGGTGCAATATCATTTTGCACCATGTGTGCTATTTTGTAAGACTGCTTTATACTTTGGGCAAAACTCCCTTAAATAAATAGATGGCATTTGTGCTTTCAGTTTGCTGCAAGAACTGGCACAGTGCTGTGTTTTGAAAGAAACTGAGAGGAAGGCCTAGAGTAATATCTTAACCTGTAACTGAGCCAAATCTAAACTAATAATTATATTTCAGCTAACTAATAAACATACTTTATCTCTGCTGGAATTGTTCTTCCTCCCTCCTAAGCTCTAATTGTAAATATCAGTGACATCCAGTTTGCTACATATAGTCTGAGAGCGGCTGTCGTATCAACTACTCACTCGGGATTTATTTTGGCTCAGATTGGGACAGAGTTTAGTACAGCTGCGGGGCGTCTGGGAGGTATAATCCAAGGAAGTAATTGTACTAAATTCTGAGTAAGGACACTAATTGATATTTTTCCTTGGTCTTTCTTAATGTGTTGACTTTATGAACTCACACTAATGGAGTATGGATTCATCTGAAGAAGTGTACTTGGAGACATGAACATTTATGAAAAGTAGAAACTAATTACAGTACTTTTAAGAGTAACTTAAGAAGACTTCTGGTTTCGCTTGTGTAACAAGAGTTACACAGCTACCAGATAGGAAGATCTGCATAAGCACTGCAAGCATGTTCAAATGAACATGGTATAGCATTTCCATGACTGGCAGCCCTCATAAAGAAGGAGTGCCAATCACAGAAGAAACAAAAGCATGTTCAGCTAAATACCTATGCAGACCTTTGCATTGAACTCATGAAGGTTTGTATGACTTCCAAAAGACATGGTGACCCTGGGCACGGGACCTGTTCAGCCCTACTCCCTTTCAAGTGTAATGTCTGAATAGGGCTAGAGCATCCGGGCAGATTGAAGAGTTGTCCCATTGGTTTTTAAACATTTCTTTCACTGATGTTGAAAACTGCTCGGACTGTTGTTGTTGTTCTACTACAAAAAAACAGGATGTGACTAGCAGACTAACAAATTAATTAATATCTTGAGTTCCAACATTATTTTGCTTAAATTTACTATAGTGTTATGGAATGAAAATATTTCAGTTACTGGTACAGAAAAAAAACACGTATCACTTGATTCTTCTCCCACCCCATATCATTGCTTCCATTTATAGCCATAATGCCATGTATTTTCTGGAGCCTTTTTCACAAGGAGTTTTCAGTTGGCCTCCTTTTCCCTCCCACTATAAATGTTCTTAGCAGTTGTCATTATCTTGGTGATGTTGAAAACCATCCATCCTAAAAGAATGGGAGAAGTTGTGGCGGAACTACCACTTCCTAATCAGAGCTACGTTTCACCCACCAGTGCAGAGGTTGACATGAGCAGGGTGATTTTATGATATTCTCCCACTCTCCTCTTTTGAAATCTCACCCCCCCCTAATATCAATAAGAGGGGTAATAAAGTGTGCCAGCTACACAGCCGTTTGTTTGTTTGTTTGTTCCCCTTATTGGAGCTATATCAGCAAAACAGAAGAGCTTTAGATCCTCCGGATCTAAGGATTATATTGATCTCTTCCAACTAACCCTTGGATTCTTTTTCCCAAGCCCCCATCATTAGTGGTGGAACAAAGATGGTGAATGTTTTCACCATCACAGTGAGACGGCCTCTGACGAAAGGTCTCCTCCATCTGTATACTGGGAGATCAACAACACCCTAAGGACCCTAAGAGGTAAGACTGAATTCAGGTTGTTTTCTTCAGTTGGCTCTGACATGTCCAACAGAAAAGCCCTCCAGGAAAAGACAAAAGGAAAAAAAAACACAACATTTTGAAAACTTAATGACATAGAATTTAGATGTACATCGTTTCAAAATAACAAAACAACAAATACATCCTAGCAATTTGCAAATTTCAAATCAAAGTCAAGAGACTGAAGGCCAACTAAAATAGAGAAGAACCCCAATATCCACTGGGGATTGGTTCCAAGCCCCCTGTGGATACTGAAAACTGTAGATAACAGTGAACTCTTTAGATAGATAGATAGATAGATAGATAGATAGATAGATAGATAGATAGATAGATAGATAGATAGATAGATAGATAGATAGATAGATAGATAGATAGATAGATAGATAGATAGATAGATAGATAGATAGATAGATAGATAGGTAGGTAGGTAGGTAGGTAGGTAGGTAGGTAGGTAGGTAGGTAGGTAGGTAGGTAGGTAGAAAGAAAGAAAGAAAGAAAGAAAGAAAGAAAGAAAGAAAGAAAGAAAGAAAGAAAGAAAGAAAGAAAGAAAGAAAGAAAGAAAGAAAGAAACTAGAAAAATATTTTCACATGACCAGAACTGGCCACTAGAGACCCCCATAGACTATGTTAAGTATTCCAATAAGTATTCATAGCACCGTCTCCAATTCCTCTAGTGGCTGGTTCTGGTAATACACGTGAAAATAGTTTTTCTGGATTTTTTCTTTTGATATTTTTAATATTTCAGACCATGGATAAGTTAAACCATTGGATACTGCTCCCATGGATACGTGGGTCCTACTGTAACACTCCAAAATTTGAACAAAAAGATAGCCCTATGGATCTCCACAATGGGGGAATCATACATTCTGAGTAGCTATATGTAATAGGTTTTTTGTCAAAGAATTTTGATGTTTAATTTCATTTTTTCTGCCTATCTATCCATTTTTGTTATTCTCACTTAAATGTGTTGAGGATCTGAGACTTCCCTTTTTATGTTTGTTTAGAAAAAAGGAAATACATAGAAGTGGCACTGTGCTGTGGCAACTGCATTTTGGCAAATATGTTAGATTGCCATGCTGCTGGATTCTGTGAATGTGCTCTGCCTGAAATGGAAGCCATTTTGGAGCTTTCTTTACTAAGGATTGTCACCAGTCAAGAAGCTCAACTTAATTTATGCATGTCACTGGTAAGCAACAAGTGTGTGCCTGAAGGTCACCTTAAAATAAAATGGACACTCCAATGTAAAATAAATGAAAATGTATCTCCTTCTCACAGCCCAGACAGCTGAGAAAGCAAGGAAAAAGTATCTTCAAGACAAGGAATCACAGTACTTTTCAGAAAGTAGAAATACTGGGCAACTATCATATTCACTGATAACATCACAGTATAATTGAGACAATACTAGCAATCCACACAAGAGAATGAAGAACACCACAGCAAGAATTATATCCAGCTGCAACAAACAGTATCTTGTAGCAGGGCAGATACAGGATAAAGGAGAACATAAAAAATTTCTCTGGTATTAAGCAAGTACTATCAGTCAAGGAGAAAACAGTCCAGGCATCCATTAAAAAAAAAAACTAAACATATTACTGCTTTAATTAAGCCCAGAGACTGTTGACAAAGAAAGGGGAAAGACATTTACAAAGCCAAATGGGAAAAGCAAAGTCTCTGCAAGCATTTGGCTGCAATCCTGGGCATGTTTAGTTGGTAGCAAACCAACTGCAACACTTCTGTGCAAACCATTGCACAATACTGTAGACCAGTGGTTCTTAACCTTTTTGAAGGAAACGCCCCCTTGAGCCATTGAGGAAGTTATCATCGCCCCCCTCCCCACGGCGATGATATTTATTTATTTGTTTGTTTGTTTGTTTGTTTGTTTGTTTGTTTGTTTGTTTGTTTGTTTGTTTATTTATTTATTTATTTATTTATTTATTTATTTATTTATTTATTTATTTAAGACACTTAAATCCAATGACCCCTGAAAACAAAATTAAATTCCAAGAAAATGAAATGCCCCCCAAAAAGTAACATTTAATGATTTAGTTGCAAGTGAATTTTAAGACGCAAAAAGAAATATACAAAGGGCATAAAAACAAATGCAGGAACTAAAAATTTCAAGACAAAAAGTCTGAAACTAAATTAAAATTGGAGGAAAATATATATTCATTCACACTGTAAAAAGGCTGCAGCCATCTTCACAGGTTTGGCTTGCTCCAGCGCCCCCCCCCACCGCCCCCCTTCTGCTCCAGCGCCCCCACACCGCCCCTTTGTGTTCTACCGCCCCCCTGAAAAATGAAATCGCCCCCTGGGGGGCATTATCGCCCACGTTAAGAACCACTGCTGTAGACTAAAGATGGGCATGAAGTTCATGCTCGTTTGTACACATGGGACCAGCTGGCACATTCTCGTCTCCTCCTCCTCTTCCTCTTCAGCAGTTTGACTAGTCTCTGGCAGGAGCACAGGCTTCCCTGACCCATCTTTTTGGCTGATCGCCCCCTCAGACAAGGAGGCAAGACAAGCAAACCACTGCTCTTACTGGGGACTGGTGAAACTGCTGACGAGGAGAACACTCCACGGGTGAATGGGTAATTGGCCAGGGAGGTTGGGGAAGGGAACATGAGGCATCTGTGGTGCCGAGTGTACGAACAGGCACAACCTCCCGAACTGAGGCTTCTGCCCATTTCTACTGTGGACGCTTACATGAGAGTAAGTAGCACAGGCCATGTCGGACCTGATTGAACAGCTATGCATAGTCATCTGTTGTTAGGCATCCTGAAATGAGAAAGCCATTAATTTTTGGAACCAGGCCAGAGAGGGTTGAAAGCATCACTTGGGCAGAAAAGACTTGAGAAGGAATGGTGGAGCCATACACATAGGCAAGATCCAAATTCACCAGGAGGTTTTATCCAGACCAAAGGCTGGCAGTTCTCCATGCCTGCCTGCCTGTCTATCTGTCTATTTACTTGCCTGTCTTACTATTTTCTATGCCACTTTTCTCTCACAACTGGGACCCAAGACAGCCTACACTCCAAGTAAGTTACAAACATTAAGACAGGATCAAACTCAGTATAATCTTAAAAGACAGTTAAAATTAAAACACTTGAAAACCTCCTAATTAAAATACAGTGGGGTCTCTACTTAAGAACTTAATCCGTATTGGAAGGTGGTTCTCAAGTTGAAATGTTCTTATGTTGAATCTGCATTTCCCATAGGAATGCATTGAAAACCATTTAATCCGTATCTGCTCTTTTCCGTCCATAGAAACTACAGCGGAACCTCTACTTAAGAACTTAATCCATTTTGGAATGGTGTTCTTAAGTTGAAACGTTCTTAAGTTGAAGCAAAATTTCCCATAGGAATGGATTGAAAACCAATTAATCCGTCCTGGCTGTTTTTTTGTTTTGTTTTGTTTTTTTTTTTGTTATGTAGAGGTGCGTTCATACATTGAAGCATTAGTTCCCATAGGAACTAATGCAAAGCTGGTTAATACGTACTCTACCACTAGGGGGAGAATTTTTTTTTAACCTAAGATGACCTAAGGTTAAAAAAAGGGCAGGAAAGGGTTTTTTTCCTCTTCTTATCTTAGATTTCTGTTCTCAAGTAGAAGCAAAATTTAGCAAATGGAGCTGTTCTTAAGTTGGATTGTTCTTAAGTAGGGACGTTCTTAAGTAGAGACCCCACTGTACTAACTATCCTTTTCTGAGAAACAAGGAAGGAAGGAAACCAGTCCTGTACATCTGTTAAAACGCTGTTGATTAGAAGCCTGCTGGTTGCCAAAGTTCTGCCCAAATAAAAAGATCTTCACCAGCCAGTTGGAGGGCAGCAAGGAGGGGCAATCTGAACCCCTTCCAGCAGAGTTCCCAAGCAGGAAAGGCCCTCTCTCAAACCCCCCACCCCACAACAAGCCTCTGAAGTGGGGGGGGGCACAAGAAGAGCCTTTCCAGCAGATCAAAAAGCCCTAGGCAAGTTTACCATCAGCAAATTACATGTATTTAGGATTCTACTAATCTCTGAGGTGAAATAAATTAGCTATAAATGGCTGCTGTGAGCGGTACCGTCTTGCGCACTATGGACCTTTGGGAGCTGATCTTCCGGAAGGATGGGAGGGACTTGTGTCTTCTTGCAGGAGCAGTCCTGACTACGGTTGCAATGAGTTCTTGGCTTTCAGCTTGGTGGACCCAACTCACGAGGAGGGGCACTGCTGGCCTCTGAGCTTGCTGCCGCACCAAGCAGCAGGAGAGAAGGACCCCACTTCCTCTCCTCATTTTCCAGAACATTTCTTTACTTCCAATGAACAACGTTCTTTTTTCCCCCTCCTAACTTCATTCCAAGCATGTCAAGGGTAATTTCACACTGAGGCAGAACAAGGCCCGTGATCATCAGCAGCCCTACTTGACAGGCGTGCGAAATGCTGAACCATGCAGTCTGGGATGACGCAATGTTCACACTGATTGGCTGTATGTAAATGTGCACGTGTGTAACTGTGTGGACCTGGGGAGAAGAGGTCTGGATCTCCTCTGTTGAGCGTCCTGCTGCCGGTTTGTACTGCTGAACTTCTGTATTTACTGTAAACACACTCGGTGTTGGAAGAAGCGGTCTTTGTCTGAGTGAATCAATTCGACTGCCTGGACTGGCAACATATTGTTTCTGTCCAAGAGCAGTACTTTTAAAAAGGAACTTCTTGTATTACTCATTGCTAAAGATGGGCACAACACGAACCATGAACCAAAAAAAAAAAAAAAGGGCGAACTGGGCCAGTTTATGGTTCTTTTCATGGGCAGACTGGGGAACCAAGTAAAACCAAATGCCAAACTTTATCATAATTGGTGTTTCCTTTTGCTTTATGTCCTCCCCTCCAGAAAGCCCCCCTTTTATGGGCCCCAGCACCACCTGGACCTCCTCCCCCCCCTTTGTGCTTCCACTGCCAATACACAGCTGAGTATGCTGTCTGTGACCTAATTCATGCCCCCCCCCCGCTTGCTGGGAGGCTGAGGGTGTTGTGGGAAGTGTCGTTCTGCTGCCCATTAGGCCAGTGGTCCCCAACCTTGGGCCTCCAGATGTTCTTGGACTACAACTCCCAGGAGCCTTCACAACCACCTCTGCTGGCTAGGATGTATGGGAGTTGAAGTCCAAGAACATCTGGAGGCCCAAGGTTGAGGACCACTGCATTAGGCTATATATAGGGAATCCTCAAATGAACTAGACTTCCCACAACACCCTAAGCCTCTCACAGCAAGCACTGGGGTAGGGAGAAGGCCCCAGACATCCTACTGTCCTACTCAGCAGGGCAGAGTGGTAGCAGCAGAGGGGAAGAAAAGACTGGAGCAAGTACTGGGGCCCATGAAGGGGGGCTTTCTGTGTAACTGAGCTAAGCCCTCTTCATTTAGAGATGGGCCCAAACTGAATGAACCAGGAATTGGTTCATTAAAGAAAAGAATTGCCATGATTCATCATGGTTCATGGACACAGACTAACCACAAACCACCACTGTGCCAGTTCGTGCCCACCACGGCTCATCGCTATGCATCAACCAGATGAACGTCGCCATTATCATTTTTTCAGACATACAGGTCATTTAATGCAATATTGCCCTTGTGAGAACAAGCATACTGTATTAAATCAGATTCAGCATCCAACTAGGACTCAGGAGATTTGGGTTCAAAGCCCTACTCTGCCATGCAAACTCATGGTGGGGGGTGGGGGTGGGCAACAAACATTCTGCATGCCAGAAACAACCTAACAGCACATAACAACATGACCCGCAAGTCAGGAAAATGCATTCTGCTTCCTTCTACTAGGCAAAGATCATGGTTGTCATCATCTTAAAACTGCAGAGCTGGAAGGGGACCCTATGGATCATGGGGTCCATCCCCTCTCAAGGAGACACAGTGGGGAATTGAACTCCCAACCTCTGGTTCTACAACCAGATACCTAAATCACTGAGCTATCCAGCAGTTCTTATGGACTTTTAAAAAACTTTAGATGTTTAAACTTTTCCTTTGCTATTTAGGACATAAGAAAATGACATAAAACTTAAAAGAATTCCTATCAAAACAGCTTTAAAATGCCTTTAAAGGTAAAGGTAAAGGTTCCCCTTGACATTTTTAGTCCAGTCGTGTTCGACTCTAGGGGGTGGTGCTCATCCCCATTTCCAAGCCATAGAGCCAGCGGTTGTCTGAAGACAATCTTCCGTGGTCACATGGCTAGTGCGACTTAGACACGGAACACTGTTACCTTCCCACCGAGGTGGTCCCTATTTATCTACTTGCATTTGCATGCTTTCGAACCGCTAGGTTGGCGGGAGCTGGGACAAGCAACGGGAGCTCACTCCGTCGCATGGATTCGATCTTACGACTGCTGGTCTTCTGACCCTGCAGCACAGGCTTCTGCGGTTTAGCCCGCAGCGGCACCATGTCCCTAAAATGCCTTTAAATTCCCTTAAAAAGTAACTTGAAAGTAACCAGGAAATGTTGCTAGTTACACCAATGGGCAGCTGCATAACTATTCACTACATTACTTTTGAAATGTAGCATTACCTTCTGCACACCCAAATTTAACTACAGTAGGACCTGCATATCTGCTAGGGATTGGTTCCAGACCCAATTGTGTATATTGAAAGCTGCAGATAGCAAATGCTCTAGATAGATAGATAGATAGATAGATAGATAGATAGATAGATAGATAGATAGATAGATAGATAGATAGATAGATAGATAGATAGATAGATAGATAGATAGATAGATAGATAGATAGATAGATAGATAGATAGATAGATATCATGGTAAAATAGGAAAAAAAAGGAATAACATTATTTTCACATAAGTTACCAGAATTGGCCACTAGAGGGCGTCAGAGCATTCTATGTATTCCTCACTAACAAATATTCATAGCGCTGTCTCTGGCTCCCTCTAATGGCCCATTCTGCTAGTACATGTGAAAACATGTGTTTTTTTTTCTCTTCTTTTTTCTTTTAATATTATTAATGTTTTCAGACCATGAAAAGTGAATCAGTGGATACTGATCCAATGGATAATGACAAATTACTATATTAATTGTAACTTATTCCTTTCAAATTCTGACTCTGCAACTGTTTTCCTCTCTTGGGTGGCCAACTCTGTGCCTCTAAAACTTAAGTGTTCCTGATTATGAACAGAACTTCAAATATTGACCTACTATTATCCTGGTTCCCTTCAATGTCTTCAAAGGTAAACCACAATCCCCCTCTCCTTCATCCATTGCTATCTGCTCCTTTTTGGAATCATAAGGGAAGAAGCTCCCAGTCGAACCTAACTAATCCTCTCCCTTTATCACTCTTCTGGCTATATATAATATCTATTCCTCATGCTTAAGCTTTGCAGTGAAAAGCCAGAAAAACCAAAAATGCAATAAAACATAAAATTTCATTGACCTAAAGAAAAAAAGAAAGAAAGAACTGCCTTCTTTTACATACATATCCATTTCTGGCCAAATGTGAGTGGTAAGGACCTTTTAATACCAGCTAGCATTTAATCTCTTAATTGTGATTTTAAATTTGCTAACTGCAGGACATCATAGCATGCTGCTTTCCAGATCTTTCAATTATGATCAAGCTTTTCCCAGCACATATAATATAGAACATTATGTGCTGTGTGCATGCCCCAGCTCTGCCCTTGCGCCCTATATTTCCATGATGGTTCAAGCTGCGATGTAGCATGAGGGAAGCCAGAGAGGCAATCGCACCAGAGCGCAACCACTGCCCTTTCACACACATACACACACACACACACACACACACACACACACACACAAACACGCACACTGCACGTTCCATCTTGCTGCTGCACTGGCCTGGATAGCTCCATCTGTCCATCCTCGCTCTTTCTGTTCCTCCCTCCCACTATGACCCACCTGCCACCCTGCCTGCCAAATTGTCTAGTGAGTAGGGCAATCCAGCCACTGCTGGCACGGCACAAGTGCAGCACCAGGAGATGAAGGGAGTAGATTGCCTCATCAAGGTAGCCTCTGTCCAACTGAGTCTGGTGGACTTGCCCCTAGGTGCTGGCAAGCCATGCTACACCACTGGGTTCTAGTACACACGTACAGGTATGTCCTTACACATGTATGTGTTCAAGGCTATGCAGGAGACATGGTAAAAGATCACAGCCTCATATTGTTCGTTTCCCTCCTTTTCTTGTGGTTTTAAAAGTAAGGTGCTTTATCCTGTGCAATTCAAGGAAGGCCAGGTTTCATAAATATTAACTTGCAGGTATTTAATGTCTTTCATTAGTTGCCGTGTTTACACTTGATTACATCATAAATATGATGGGTGTTTTCCCCTTGCGGAGCATAACTAGACAGGTACTGCTTGCTGCCAGTTTCACAACTCTTCAGCAAGCAATTAAAAAGGATCTACTATTTTCATATCCAGCTGACTCATATTTAATTTAAAGCCCATGCAAAGTTTAATGAAATCTTCCAAGTCAGGCATAAAATGAGACCTGGATTCTGATCTGCTGAATCAATGTGCTACAAACACTGTGTTGACTTTGTTGTGTAAAATGACACTGCTGGGTAGGTGCCAGTTCAGCAGAATACAGGAATTGCTTTCCTTACTGACAGGGGGAAAAGAAAAGGAAAAAAAAAAAAAGACAAATAACCATTTGTTCCCAAGTGGCGACCATTAAATGAAAATAATGGCCATGTACAAGAGCCTCAACACATCGGCATGTTGTTTCTCTGTCCTATGCATTAAGCTTCTTTAATATAGTGCAACAGGAGGGACGAAAGGGAGGGCAGCCATGTCAAGACAGTACAGCTCATAACAATCACCCATGCCTTGTTTGCTCTGCAGAGTGTAAGAGAAGAGCGGTCATGAAGCTGTATGTTGAAAGCTGGAAGAGGTTGTAGCATGGCCTCACCGCCTCTTCTGTGTCACATTCCCAAAGGCAGCACAATGCAAGAAAACCTAGGACAAGGTAGAGCAGAGAACAATGGGTGATACTGCAGGAAATCCATCTTGCTCTCCATCTTGCTTCTCAGTGTTAACTTCTCTGGGTAACTCTTTAGTCACTGCTATGGTGAGGATACTCCGTAGATAAGCAGCTCTTATGACCCTGAGAGGTGAAAGAGAAACAAGGCTATGCACAAGGTCTGGTTCAGGACTGGAGACGGTCAGAAAACCTGCCATCTTTTGCCTTACCTTTTATTCCTATTCACAGTAGAAAGCAGAACAGCTTCAAATCGTGCTGTGAAAACAATCCCATCTGTTTTGAGTGTGCTGTACCCACTTGGAATCCAAAGGACAAAATAGCACAGCTCTGTATTTTACTTTGCAGAGAGCGGTCCTCTATTGGAAGGGTATTCAGCTGAAGTCTGGGGTCAAGTGTAGACCTTTGGTCTAGATGGGCAGACTATAAATCTAATAAAATAAATAAATAAAATAATGTGAAAGAATCAAGAGAAGGGAAGAGGGCCTTGGCATTGCCTATCAAGAGGAGACATACAGATCATCTGGTCACAATGTCCTCCCCACCCATTCTCGCCACTGAATAGCTGTGTATTTCTATTTGAACAAAAATAGTTGGCTAGAAATCCAGTTGATGTTTTGTGCTTGTGTAAGTGAAAATGCATAAATGGCAGCAGCACATGGCTCTAATTAACTAGGTGCTGGTTGTGTTCCTGCGCATGGACAGTGGTGTGTTTCCTTATTTGGGTGACAAGACAAGGAGCCATCTGAGAGAAAAAAACCTCTTTGTCAAATACAGTGCTCATTCATGTTCAGTCGCCTTCACATAAGTTGCTGGCAAGAGGTAGGATGGGTGCAATAACAGGGCTGTAAACTCATTTCTAATTAAGGAGTTTGATAAGTGAAATGTATTTTGACTGCCGTAAAGGAACGAAGTAGTGTAGGAGTACATTAAACAGTGCAGAGCAGGCTTATAAGCAAAAGCAACAGGGGAAAAAAATCTAAGTGTTTCTTTATCAGGGGAGATGCTTCCTAATTACCCAGCCATCAGAATTTGCTTGCTTTCCAGCCCACATAATTGAGTCATGGATTCCTTTCCTCACACTGAAATCATATATTTTGCATAACACCCAAACACTTTTTCATCTCCTCTAATGTTTGCTGACTTTTTCTCTCTGGATCTTTCTCAAAGTTTAGAGGGAAAACCATCTTTTTGGACTGCATTTCCAAGAATCTACAGGCCACCATGGCCACTGCTAGAAGTACAGCCTTCCAGAGGCTGTTCAGCTACAACACCAAACAACCCTAGGCAAAAGAGCCAATGTGTTGGAAGAGGCAGTACAACTACCTCTAGAAGCCTGTACTTTGCCAATTCTTAATGAAATCGCCTCTTGCAGGGAGCTTTCAACACGAGGGTCCTACTCCTATAGGACACAGAGCCTGGCAAAAGCCAAACTAGGGGACTGAAAATAAAACAGCTAACATAATAATGCCATTGTACAAAATGCTGGTAAGTCCAAACCTGGAGTATTGAATACAGTTCTGGTCACTGCAGCTCAAAAAAGACACAGTGGAACTGGAAAAGGTGCAGAAGAGGGCAACTAAAATGATGACCGGGCTGGGGCACCTCCCTCATGAGGAAAGGCTACAGCGTTTGGGTCTCTTTAGTCTAGAGAAAAGGCACCTGAGAGGGGAAATGATTGAAATGTATAAAATGATGCAGGAAATGGATAAAGTGGATAGAGAGAACCTCTTTTTCCTCGCACGCAATACCAGAACCAGGGGACATCCACTCCAATTGAGTGTTGGGAAAGTGAGGACAGACCAAAGAAAATATTTCTTTACCCAGAGTGTTGTTAGTCTGTGGAACTTCTTGCCACAGGATGTGGTGATGGAATCTAACATAGATGCATTTAAAAGGGGACTACACGATTTCTGGAGGAAAAATCCATCACAGGTTACAAGCCATGTTGGAGATGTATAATCTCTGGGTTTAAAAGGAAGGTACCTCGAAATGCCAGATGCAGGGGAGTAGTATCAGGAGACAGGCATCTAGTTGTCTCATGTGCTCCCAGAGGCATCTGGTGGGGCCACTGTGAGATACAGGAAGCTGGACTAAATGGGCCCTTGGCCTGATCCAGCAGAGCTCTTCTTATGTTCTTATGTAGATCCCTTTCAACCTTATTGGGCCAGTAAATCAACTGGGCATTCAGAAAATAAGGATCTTGTGAATATGTAGGTGGCTTCTGACCAAGTTCACCCCTGAAATTTGGGTGTAAGCACGCTCCCCTTCAGGCCATCAGCCACCCATACATGAATAGCCCCAATTCACCATTGCTATGAGTAAGATGTGAGTATATCTATTCAAAACAGTCCTTTTCCCTTGGGCATCCTCAAACAGTACTCATCCCCAAGGAAAGGATATGCCTCTTTTGATGACAAGATTTTCAGTTGAGAAAACCACTTTGCTAATACTGACCAATCTCATCGACCTGTTCTTGACCTTTTTGTTTACCTTCCATGGCCCTCTTTGTATTTGTAAGAAATAGGTGTCTAGGGATAGTGGCACATTTCCCTTCAGGAAGTACATATGCACTGCTCTAATACATTTTTAAAGGCATTTCCTTGGCCCCTCCACAGAGGAGCTGAACAAATGTTTAATTTGCCAGTATCCTGAAGTGGCTCTCTTCTTAAGCCACTTCAGGATACTGGCAAATTGACAGAAGACTAAATAGAGTTGGTTGAGGCCCATATGCCATTTGGATACCAGATTGCACCAAATGACGTACCAAACCTCCTAGTCTCCCTATTAGGCCAATCCAGCCAGCTCTAAAATGAGTATATGGACAAACCCTAATAAGACTCAATAGCACCCAATATTTTTTCCCAAGAAAATGTATATTTAAAGCTCTCAAATACTTTCTGAGGCTTGTTTCCTTACAGCTTATAACCTTTCTCCTCTATGCCCTCTTCTTGAGGTGCATGTGTGTTTTGGGACAGTCTGGGTCTGTTCTCAAGCCAATTTGCAGACAGTAATCCATTCACTTAGTGAAGCTAGAACGTATCCCTTTGACTTGGCATCAATGCAAGATGTTTGTCCATGTTCATTTTCATATCATACAAATAATTCTTGGCTATACAATTTCCATATCCATAAACATAGATTAATAGCAATTTGAATGATGGTTCATTATAAATTACATATAGATTTTGGAGTAATGTCAAAATAAATTCATCAGAACTGTTCACAGACAGCAATAGAAGCCATGTAGATTATATTCTAACACAAAGATTTAATTTGGATTGTGTTGATTTTATCACAAGGAGCAGGACAGGTTTATGCAGGTTTTCTCAGATATATGGTCACTCTTGGCCTCCAAAAATTACCATTCTGAGTCACTCTGCAAAGGTGATGTTTCCGGTTGGTGAACCACTGTGAGCGAGCATCTAGTGCCATGGGAATTGGACTGATAGCTGTGACTTCCCTGTTCATTGCAGACAGCCAGGATGAGAACAGTGAGGTAATAACAACAGGTTTCTCTGCCTGTCTCTATTGGGTCAGGCAGAGAACCACTGCCTGACCCAACAGAGTATCCGAAAGCCAGAGGCAAGAGACGCCCCATCCACATCTCCAGCAGCACAAGGGAGGGCGCCAGAGGGGGTGACCCAGAAGGTCTGGGGGGTGGGGAAGGGAAAGCAGAATGGGAGCCAGCTGAGGAGCATTCATAGTCACGAGCGCTCCTGGTCTTCAAGGAGAAGGCCCTGCATGTTGGACAGGTCGTAGGGTATTCAGTGCCCACCCAACAGGACTGAGGATGGCAATTGCCTGGCATGTGGTCTCCTGTAATGATAAGCCCCATCACCCACAGTGTACTTTCCGTAGCATACTCCAGGGTGCACATGTTATGGTCCTGCAAGAAGAACTCTTTAAGTAGGGAGGTTGAGGGCAAGCTTCCCTATTAACCACGTGTCTGCTCAAGCTCCTCAATAAGTTATTCCTTTTTCTTGACAAACTGAGTGGTGTGCTTTCACGCCTAACTCCACTGGCTATTTTGACACTCCACAAAGGCCCAGAGGGAAGGAAATCACTTTTGTGAAACGGCTCAGCAAGTGTTTCATGAAACAGCCAAGAAGCAAGTTCTGTGCAGTGACCTGGTGACCAGGCCAAGGGGAGAATTGTACAGAGTGAAAAGATCTAGTGAAAGACAACTTTGTCTTCAATCCTATACACAATCCTGAATGTACATGAGGCTTTCTTCTGAGCAGACATACAGTATATGGGATTGCATAGTTAGTCATATGACTAACCTTTGCTACTTTCTCATTTTCTTGGTTTGTGCTGCAAGACTCCACACCCTTGCTCAGGAGCACATTCCACTTATCTTTAATTGTGTTGTAACCCTAATCCACCTCTTGCCAACTTGTTACTATCCATAGGCACCCAGCCCACACATAATTATGTTCATCACACTTGAAACCTTGTCATAAATGATGCCTAAAATACTTATGGGTGAGCTGTAACCTTTTGTTCACACAAATAAGCAAGTCTGTAAAATATCAGATACGCAAGAATGTGTATAGCACCCACAGGATCTATGGGAAACTACCTTGATAACTAAGGCGAGTAAATCTACACAATTGGTGAAAACTGATTTGTATTATTTTCTGTTGACTACACAACGTATAAGTCAATGTGAATCAATCCAGAGTTTTTCTTCTCAATCTAAACCTCTCCCCCTCACTGCTGGGGTTTCTACCTTTTTCTCAAATTGAATGGAATTTGCATTGGTTCAGGCAGTGTGATTTCTTGAGCTGATGCTAAATGGATAAACAGAAGCTGGCTCTCCCAGTTTCCAAGCTGAAGGAGGGAAGAGGGACACACCCCTCAACCAAGTGCCCCTTGTTTCCAAAACATTTTTTTAATGGCTTGATGCAACCACTGGTGTGCTAGGACACCTAGATACCAAAGGGGAGAAAAAAGATCAAGGAGTCAGCAAAGAACAAGAAGGAAACCATTGCTAATCAACAAATTATTAAGGCAGCTCTTGCTAAGTGGCAGCATGTTAAAGTAGATCTGATATGGCCATGCCTCCTGCAAATCTAGACAGCTACAGCAGAGCTACCTTAACAAGTTGCAAACAAGGTGGATTGCTAATTTCGCTCTCTCTCTCTCTCTTCTTTCTGCTGACTTCTCTGTGGTTGGCTAAAGAGAATTCACCCAAGGAAACCTAACTTCATGGGTGTGACCTCACAGCAGACCCATTCTCATTTTTTCCTGCTAAATAGTTGCACCCTAAATCTATTGATTTATGAGGATTTATATGTATGTTGGAACATTTATTCTATTATGTTTGAACTGTGCTCTTTCATATTTCCACACAGAATTTACTTCTGGCATGTAAGACTCATGAAAGCTTTCCTTGGTACCTGTTATGTTTCTGTGCCCACAACCTTTCGGTATAGCTCACAGAACTAGTGAAAGGAATCTTTGGATTCCCGGAATCCCCCAGGAGAAACACAACTTTTCCAAGCTCTAGATTGGCCTTACAGCCTGTCTTCAGATGGTTCCTTTTTCTTTTCCTGCTATCAAGGGTCACCTCAAAAGGAACAGCAATTAACATCTGCCAAAGGGGTAGCTCAGCAATGCAGCATACCTACTATCTACCACCCAATATTATTATTATTACCCCTCTGTCTGTAATGATGAGAATGGAAAGCCCACCTTTACCATTAGCTAGCCAAAATATGGTCAGGAGGAGAAACAAATTCATTTCCTTGGCTATCATTGTATTGTTCCAAAAAAAAAAAAAATCCTGTGGAATTGATGTCAGATACACAATGTAAGTAAACAAATTCTCTCCAAAGTTATATTTACCCAGAGAGGGTATGCTGTAATGCTCAATTCACAAATGCTGTAGCTTGAAAGAGTATCTAGCTCATGAGAGCAAGAGGAACAGTCAAACGAATGCACCGGTATCACATTATGCCATGTCTGCAGCCGCCTTCCAACTCCATCCCTTCAAGATGCCTCTATTTTAATACCACTGCTCATTTTACAGTGACCAAGCTTCACTGAAACCTGTTTATGTGCCAAGGGTAAGCCACAGTTTTCCAATCAAGAGGCAAAATGAGGACAGTTTAAGCTGTGATCGAGGTGAGGGATGAATGGAGAAACTTCTTGAAGAGAAAGAGAGAAAAAATGAAATATCAGAAGCATGGTTTGGAGGAGTCTTCATTGGACAAGAGTTAGGCCCTGGTCACACAAGGAAAATGTTCTCTAGTTCTTCCAATACTTTCCATACCTGTGCTGCACTCATTCTCAGTCATGTGGTGTATATATACCCGGGTGAATATCCCAAAAACATTTAGTGGTAATGATTTATTTCCTCCTATTTGAGCCATTAAGGCCAGCTACGTCATTATATTAGTTTATTCTCTCTCTTGCTTCAAGGGGCAATACAGCCCCTTGATTTATGATAGATTAGATAGATAGATAGATAGATAGATAGATAGATAGATAGATAGATAGATAGATAGATAGATAGATAGATAGATAGATAGATAGATAGATAGATAGATAGATAGATAGATAGATAGATAGATAGATAGATAGATAGATAGATAGATAGATAAAGAAGAGATATCTGTTTGAGAATACGTCCTCTATTATGCTGGCACCCCTCTGCAACTGTCTCCTCACAATGACTGGTGAAAAGCGGCATGTCAAAATGCAGGTACTGCAGCAGTGGCTCAAATTGCTCTGTGACATACTTTTACCAATGTACTGATGTACTGGCCACAAAAAAATATTTTAAAAATTATATGGGTGCCAAAATAATGGCAGCCCCCTTCCTAGCTTCGATTCTGAAAGGAAGTAGGGCACATCATGCACACAGGCAATTCTGATAAGGAAGGCACCAACACAACAGAGGTACAAAATAACACAACCCTCCCAGGCAGTGGGAAATAAACTGCACCGCTGCCATGGAAAATGACTGTGCATTGTGTGATCAGAAGAAAGAGAAAAAAAAGCAATGATCTAACTGGGGAATCACTAGAGAATATTTCCCTCATGTGACCAGGGCCTTAAAGGAGAAATAAGAGACTCACAGGTTTAGAGTTTCTCTAGATATTTTTATATCAGAGACTTAGGTTTAGCATTCACCTTCTTCACATCAGTTGGGCCTGCTGGCAAACTTTTTACCACCAAAGGCATGAAGGACAGAGATGGCCTAGAATGAACTTGAACTGAGATGGCCAAAATAGGTATTTCAAGTCCTAAAGGAAAACACGTCCATGGTATGTTAGCAAGCGACTCTTTTTAAATCTCAGAATGTTTTGGAAATGAAGCAAATTTCCATCATGGCTACTTTTCCAGACAAGGTTGGTAGTAAATCAAAGGCCAGCCGCCCATCAGTTAAATCCAGAAGCTAGCCAAGTCAAGTGTTCTGGGTTGCATCAGCTGAGAACTAGGGACTGAAAAGAATGGAGTGGCAAAGAATAGGAGGCATCCCTTGGCATATGGAAGGTATTTTGCTGCCTGACTCTGTCATTACGCAACATGCTTTTCCTGGCATTGGGGAGCCCGAGACAAGCTGGACATTCTTCGGCATAAGTGGGCCTCCTACAACACACATATAGCTCTTGTGCTAAATACCTGAACTAGTTGCCAGCTAAAAACTGAGCCAGGTTCAGTGTTACTTTGAGTTTATAAGGCCCTGTACATTTAGGACCAGAATGTGTGAGAGTCATATACAAGCAGTGGTTCTCAATCTTGGATTCCCCAGATGTTCTTGGACTGCAATTCCCAGAAGCCTTCACCACTAGCTGTGCTGGCCAGGATTTCTGGGAGTTGTAGTCCAAGAACATCTGGGGACCCAAGGTTGGGAGCGACTGATATAAAGCAATGTAGGATTCATTAAGTGACTGGCATGCCATCCCTTTGTCTGTGGAGGAAGGGAGAACGTCAATTGACTCTATATCCCCTGAAGTGAAACCTGATCTTACCAACATGCCTCAGATTAATTTTTTTTTTCAATCTTTATTTCAGAACTTCAGTTTAACTGTAATTCTAAAGTTTCAACATCTAGCCAAGATGATTTTTGGACTTTCCTGTCATTACAGTTCCAATGAAGTCCTGAGGTAGAGATTAAAAAAATTAATCTGAGGCATGTTGGTAACATCAGGTTTCACTTCAGGGGATATAGAGTCAACTGACGTTCTCCTTTGGGTCACCACACCAGTCACTCACAGCCTCCCAGTTTCTGAAAGCCCAGCTTCAGGATTCCGCAGCTTGCCTGCTTATGATATCTTAGTAAAAGTATTATCCAACTCTATGTTTGAAACTGAACTGAGAAGCCTCGATCCCCCAGATTGCCCACCTTCTGTTCGACTTGCTCTATTGACCTATATCAAAGTGCAGCCTCTAGGAAAGAAAGTGTTTTCATCACCATATCTTGGGTCCTGAGCCATACAGCGTCTTATAAGGCAGAACTAGCACCCAGAACTAAACCAGAACTTGGTCCTGCAGAGAAGTGCTACTATTTAAATGGATAGAAAGAAGCATATCAAAGAAAAGAGAGAAAGATCCGGTCCTAGCGCTGTCTGACTTCTCCAGGCTTGCAAGCAACATTAAAAACATGAACGCATTGTTGTTGCCTTTATTCACTGCCAGAGAAGGAAAGGGCCCATCTATTAACCTTGCCACTCCTTGACACAGCTCTTGCTGAGACTCTCCCAGAGCTATCGTCCTCTGCATCCCCTACACACAATCACATGCACACAGATACACACACCTTCGCAGCTGCCTTGGAGCATAAAAGGTACATGATCTAATAATGTCAAAACCCATACTGAAGAATTGGGTTTCCAGTCCCCTTCCAAAGAAAAGGAATGACTAGAATAAAGATCTTCATTCTCCCAAGCCCTTGTCCTCTTGGTACGTGGTCTCCCACTCAAAGTAAGTAAGTTGCGCATTAGCTCCGAGTACTTAATCACATCAGGTTGAACGATCTGTACTGAATTAAGGAGGAAAGTGTTCTCTGTGTGGAGCAGTGGAAAGGGCATCCATGACAGATTCCAGCTGAAGGTGCCTCTGAGACATCGGCAGAATGGATAATTGTGTACTCTGGGGAAGGGACTGAGTGTTGTTGCTACAATCCAATGTCAGGAGGGCACATGCTGAACATCCAAGGGCCTCAGCCGTAACGTTCCTCTCTCTTTGTCTTTCTCATTCTTCTGAAGGCAAAGCACACACAGCAGAAGCACAACTCAATGGCACACACATGCACACGCACACACACAGAGAGAGAGGTGGGGTACAGTGGGAGGGCGTCTGTTGCTTGCTGCTCCCTGAGGTGAGACAAGCCGTGGTACCATTCCACTGATTGGCTGAGACATGGCCAAGGGACTCAAGGAAGCACTCATAACAGTGTCATCTCTGCACAGGGGACAAGATCCAAATTTCCCATCCAGTTTCCATCTTTAATATCAGTAGACTGTAGACTGTGTAAGCTCCTGCTATAGTAAAGTTATTTCTCTTTTGAGGTGCCACACAACTCCTTATTCTTTTTTGACAACTATCTCCTGCCCCTCTACAGGACCAAGGTAGGTCTTCCATCTTAGCAGTGTTTCCAACTACAGAGAATCCCAGGATTTATCTATGTTCCAGTGGAATTGTTGGGAGCCCCCCCCAAAAAAAAAAACAGGTCTTAATACTACATATATTTCAAACTGATATTTCTTCCCTCATGTCCGAGTAGTTTGGCATGTAGTTTATTCAGCAAATAAAAATCTGAGGCACATGGAACTCTTTCAAACATAGCCAGGCATATATAAAATAGTCTCTTGATTCAATAGAGATCCAGCATCCAAGCAGCAGTGGTTGATGCCCATTATGGTTGGTAGGGTGTAAAACAGCCTACCATTTGCAGGCAGAACAAGGGGTGTCAGGCAGTGGTGAAGTGGAACCACGGTTCACAGGATTGAAGCCCTGAGATTTTCTGAAGTGCAGGGATGATGACACCAGTTGCCAACCCCCAGGCTTTCCTAAGAAATTGATTTCCTAGGAACAGTTTATTGCTTCAAGCACTCCCTGTTGTCAGGCAAACTATTTGAGAATGGGTTGGTCTTGAGTGGCCCATTATGGCTTTACAAAAGATCCCCTCTTGTAGAAACCTAAATTGCTAGAATTCTTTTGTTGATATAGAGCTATACAGCTGTCATTTTTGGACTTTCTTTGGGGGGGGGGCTAGCTAAGACACACAAACAGCCAGGTAGACAGGAAACATTCAACAAAAGAGCAAGAAGGTAACACATTTGCCCTAATGGACCAGCTTTCACTCCATCCAAGTGGCAAAATTGATGCTCTCATGTAGTTTTGGGGATTTTTTAATTCTGCTGTTGTGTGTTTAGCAACCAATACAATACATGCCATGATCTTTCAGGGGGGCCCTTATCTTACACCATGCCTTAACATGGGATACTCACGTGACCATGACTGCATCTGGATTCCTCAAGGACATGGTCCATTATAGTCTAAAAATATATAATCTGCAGAAAATCCTGATGATTCAAGGAAAGTCTTAAAAGAAAAGCGAAAATTTGGTGTCTTTTTCTATTTAGAACAATCCACAGTTTGCATTTTTCTGTGGTCTGTCTTTCTCTCCCCCCCTTCCCATCTTTGTTGCAAGGGCCCTCTTTCATATTTAAAGAACCCCAGATTGTTCAGGCTTCTGTATGTTTTTCATGAAACTATCCACACCTGCTGGCTAGGCTATAAAAGTGTGGTTTCAAATGTGATGCAATAAAGTTCTGCAATTAACTTAAGAGTAGGCCCACTATTCTAGTTATAGCCTAAATTCACACAGTGACAACAGTCCTGCCATAAAGCCCAGGCTGATTTTTTTAAAAAAATTATATTTATAAAGCACATTTTAAACCAGCGATCCATCCCCTCCTCCTTTCCCCTTCCTCACACACCCAAATGTCCTATTTTCCTTCAACTCTTCTTTGCTAAATTCCATATACACTAGATGCATAGTGTTGCTAAATGTAGACCCTGTGATGAGCCAGGCTTCACAAATCTAGCTTCCATTTTGAAATGGGCAATACTTCATTTGGAAAGGGGGGGGGGGGGAGAGAGCTACTTTTCCCAAATGAACCTTGTGCAGGTTTAACTTCCTGTAATTATATACAGCTGGAATCTCTAGCTGTAATATTAATGAAATTTAAGAGCAGATGTAATTGCTGTGCCATGATCTCATCTTACATATAACTGTCATTGTTTTGTGTGAAATGGGTTCTATAAGGACAAAGAAACACACAGCCATAGTCACCACGTTCTGTATACAACAGACCTTTTGGACTAGAGTTCTAAAACAAAGGTGTACAGTGATAGACACCTTTTAGTCGTCATGTGGCTACTTCTTCAAATATGCATGCGGGGGGAGAGGGATTGTTTGTGTGTCATACCGGAGTGACAGCTAGATCAGGCCCACGGCCTGAGGAAGCATGGTTTGGATAGTTTCTAACCAAACTGTGGAGAGAGCCACATGCATGTTCACAATGCAATGGAGGATTACATTGGTGTTAATGGGAGCTTTCCTCTCATTGTAAAAGGGACGAGGAAGACAAGAAGCCTGATCCGGACTGTGGGACCATGAGTGGGTCAATGGTTTACAGCCCTTGTTGTCCTCAGGCTATGGGCTTGCTCCAACTCAGCTCACTCTCAAACCAGGCCAGCAATTTAGTTTTGAAATGATAAGCCACACAAAACTTTAAAAAAAAAAAAAGTACACACCATCACATCTATTTTGGCCTTAAGAGTCCTGGCAGAAACGGAAAATTCTAGGAAAAGCAATAACAACTGATAATACTAACGTTGGAGAATCTGCCAAAAAAAAGAAAGAAACAAAGAAAGAAAGTCTGTTTCATCCATACAAAAAAACAAAACACCACATTGCAATCTCAGAATCCCTATGGTCAAATTATACATTAGAGGTATCCCATCATTAAAACAAGGAATTCCTTAAGTGTGGGAAAGCATCTGATTGTCAGTGGTAGAATTTTTCCAACTGCCTGCAGTTTATAAATGAGCTTGCTTTGTTTTGTGGTGGGTCATCAGATTAACACTGGCTTTGTTTACAAGTATGATTGCTCAGTCACAACGGCCTAAAACACTAATACACTTCAACCTCTAAAGCCAGGCTATCCATAACATACAACTTGACCTCTAATGTTATACTTCTAAAATGCATACATAGAAATATATACATAAACTTGTTTCTCTTATGAGCAAACTCTTGTCAGCTTATTATGCTCTTCACATTACACTAATGTTCAGTTTCTATGAGCAACCAACTGGGAAGCTTTTTTGGCTCATTCTATGTCTTGAAATTTGATAGACTGAATCAAATACATTAATTTCAATTAGCTGTTTCTACTTGAGTGTGTTGATGCCAACAGCATCGATCCTAGAATTGAATAGCTCATGGAACAGAACAAAATAATACATGAGACTTAGCCAGGAGAAGAGTAGAAAGTAAGTATAACTCATATTTACCATTCAGTGATAGTCTCTGGTCCAGCAAACCAAGTATTTTTACAGAGCAGTCTCATCATTCAGCTGGAGGGAGAGGGCTAATGGCAACATAATGACTAGAATCCTATTACTGTATGCAGTTATGCACATAGCGTAATTTGTAGTGGTGAATTGTCTTAAGTTAAGAAATCTCTGTAGGCCTTATCTGTTGCATGCCAAAGTTTTTTAACATACTGAAAATCTTCTCTAACCATTATACCATTTGCAAAGCTATCAGTAATGGTATCGTTAGGATATAATGAACTCATCGTCATCGTTTAGTCGTGTCCGACTCTTTGTGACCCCATGGACCAGAGCACACCAGGCCCTCCTGTCTTCCACTGTCTCCTGGAATTGGGTTAAATTCATGTTGGTCACTTCGATGACACTGTTCAACCATCTCATCCTCTGTTGTCCCCTTCTCCTCTTGCCTTCACACTTTCCCAACATCAAGGTCTTTTCCAAGAAGTCTTCTCTTCTCATGAGATGGCCAAACTATTGGAGCCTCTGCTTCAGTATCTGTCCTTCCAGTGAGCACTCAGGGCTGATTTCCTTTAGAATTGATAGGTTTGTTCTCCTTGCAGTCTAGGGGACATTCAAGAGTTTCCTCCAGCACCACAATTCAAAGGCATCAATTCTCCGGCAGTCAGCTTTCTTTATGGTCCATCTCTCACTTCCATATATCACTACAGGAAAAACCATAGCTTTGACTATTTGGACTTTTGTTGGCAAGGTGATGTCTCTGCTTTTTAAGAGACATCACCTTGCCAACAAGGTGCAAAAAAAAAAAACAGTCTGAAATTCAACATAAAAAAACTAATATCATGACCACTGGTCCCATCATCTCCTGGGAAAAAAAGGGGAAGATATGGAGGCAGTGACAGATTTTACTTTCTTGGGCTCCATGATCACCGCAGATGGAGACAGCAGCCACGAAATTAAAAGATGCCTGCTTCTTGGGAGGAAAGTTATGACAAACCTTGACAGCATCTTACAAATGAACTCATAGAGGTTGATAACTTCAGTTTTGGAAGGGTAACGAATCAGCTTCAGTTTTTAATCGAATACTTTAGGAGCTATCCAAAGTGCTGAATCCTGCCTTCAAAACAGGGCTCGGCACTGTTTAGCTCTGTTAAAGTTCAGTTGAAAACCACAGTGGACCCACCACCCCAGTAACACTGGTGTCACCAGTCTTCACTACTATAAAGTGCCAGCAGAAAAAGGGGAAGCAGAATGATGTGCCTTCAAATAAAAGTGAAAGGGACCATGGAACGTTAGCAAATATATTCAGAAAGGTTGTAGCAGTATTTTTGTCCTCGTTACATAAAAGGAGTCTATCAACACACAGGAATTCCAGGATGAATTTATTTTTCATTTATCAGCCCTACCGATGTTGGACTTCGACCTCTATGATCCCTGACGTCTACTATGCTGGCTAGGGATCATGGGAGTTGCGGTCCAACATCTAGTTGGCCATAAGCTCTTCACTCCTATTAACACACTTACCTACTGCTTTCTGCTGGCCAAGCCATCTCTGTTGGGACAGAGATGTTCCACCAATGACAGCCAGATTGTCATGAAAACAGAACAGCTCAGCCAATGGTAATCCAAGGGCTTTTTGTGATATACTTCTCCTGTGACAGCCAGACAGGCTGTCGAGCCAAACTCTATCATAGGCTCATATAACCAGCACAGAAGTCTTTCACACCGCCTCCCACATCAAAGCAACCACAGTGGGAACTTCTGGCAGAACATATCCTAAGACAAAGCTTGATAGACAACTGCCCAGATTTGCTTTCTCCACCTTAAGAGTCTGAAAGTGGATTAGTAACATCTTACAGACTATTTAGTGTAGCTTTTAAAAACATATGATATCTTCACCATAACTGAGCATATGATGGTAACTGGCCTGACGGTGTTTGGAAACCTTATTAAACACATAACCCATGGGTACAACATTGTTTTCTAGCTCCTTCATGGGAGGCTAATTAATGGCCTCACTGTAGTCTGTGTTGCCTCCATTTACAAAAACTTGACAGATGCCATCCTCTTTAGGCTTACACTCCACCTCTAATTGAAAAAGCAATTAAACACATAGGAAAGAGATGGAACATGAGGGAAACTTAGTAAGAGTGCCTTTATAGAAACAGTAGCCTTGATCCCCAAAGTACTCCTCTGACACATTTTCTGCTGAAGTGCTCTAAAAACTGGCTTGGTTGCGGTTGATCTGTATCCACTTGATGAGAGGTGCTCTTTAAGGCCAAGTAAAGACATTACCAACTCAATCTTTATGCTTTTATTTGACTAGTTCCTGCAGTTTTGAACAAGAAAAAAGAATTGGAGAACTCTAGTGTAACATTTATATAAGCACCATTCCACCCTGAAATATAACCTCTTTACCACTCTTGATTCTGGAAGCTAAGCAGAGTTGGGTTTAGTCAGTATTTGATCACAAGGGCTAGGAGGAAAAATTGCCTGGAATCCAAGAAAGAGAGAGAGGGGGCCACTGCCAGTCAGTGTTGACAATATAGGACTTGATAGACCAGTAGTCTGACTGCCTGTGTGCCTACGCTGTTTGCTCAAACACGGTGAAGCTCCTGAATCTGAGCCTTTAGCATTTGGCAGCAAAGATTTAATGTTCATGGGTCTGTCCATTTATATACTGTCTTTTCTCCAGTGACTTCGAGGCAGGGGAGATGGCTCTTGCTTCCTCCCTTTGCCCTCACAATTACCTTGTGAGGCAACTCTGGCTAAAAGAGTGTCTAGACCAACATTATGTACTAGGATTGGTGGTTCACAGAGTAAAATCTGAACACTCTGTGTCCCAGTCCAAAATCTAAGTAGTACACTTTGCCACATCTGACAGCAGGTAAATTACTACTCCACAACACATACAAGGTTGCCACAACAGCTATGGAGCCTACACATGGTTAGTTAGGTTAGGCATCCTTCAGTCTCGAAAGACTATGGTAATGTGCTCTGTGTGGAGGACTTGGAACAGCGTCTAGTGTGGCTGAGAAGGCCAATTCGAGAGTGACAATCCCTTCCACACTGAAGACAAATCCAATCTGTCCCCATGGTTACCTTCTAATTAATTATTGATATAATTTTAATTAATTATTGGCCAAAATCTTATTGTGTAACTACATGCAGCTTGAGGTAGTTACTATAGTTCTGAGGCAGAAGTGCAATCCATGAAGTACTTCTGCCAACACATTGCACAATTAGTTGTGCTGGGGACACGTAGCTGATTGTCCAACCAAATAGCACCATTCCTCGTTGCAAGGCAGAGTGTCAGCATGAACTGGATTTTGCCCTTTGGAATAAAAACAGATATAAAATGTGCATCATAAACAAATTGCTAATTTCAAATATTATAAATAATATCAACAATTTTAGAAGAAAAATCATCCAAAGGATTGGGGGGTGGGAATACTTTCTATCCACCGATACAGAAAGGAAAATTTATCAGCCAAGTTGGGACATTGCTCTATTTATTTTATTTATTTACTCACAATATTTTCAACCTAGCTTTCTCCTTAAAAAGGACCCAAGGTGCCTAACAATTAAAAGACAGTATTTAAGTTAATAACAATGAGTATAGTATACTAAAAGAATCAATGAATACAATACCAAAAACATAACATAACCAAAACACCTTCAATGCAGTAAGATGCAATAATGCATTTTAAAAACCCCACTCAGCAGCCATTCACTCAGGGGAAGCTTTCCTGAAAGGGCTTTCGCCTGCTTGCAAATGGACAATAAAGATGGGGCCAGCCTGGCCTCCTGTGGGAGGGAGTCCCATGTCCACAATATGGGATAAGCAACAGAGAAGGCTCTCTCCTGTGTCCCTACCAAATGCACCTGTGAAGGTGGCGGGACCGAGAGGAAGGCCTCTCCTGATGATCTTAACACTCAAGCAGGCACATAAAGGGAGATGCACTCCTTGAGATAGTTTGGACCATGCCATTTAGGGCTCTTATAGGTTAGGACCATCACTTTGAATTCTGCCTGGAAATGGATGCAATTCTCAGGGGACCAGAGAGCAGGGTGTGGGGATGGGGGACAGAGAAACAATATCAGGGCAAGTGTCCTTCAAAATACAGATGGCCTAATTTTTGTTTGTGAGGTGGCTTTAAAATCTTGTGTTTACCTACTCCCAGATAGGGCTCACAGGCTCAATGCAAATATGTTTTTATGGGTTCCGTTTCCATGCAATGTTATCATCATCATCATCATCATCATCATCATCATCATCATCATCATTTTAAAAAGCCAGGAGGGAAGAGTGGTGGTGATAGAGTGGCAGCCTGTGAACCTTCTTGTTGCCACGTCCTGGCAGCACCAGAACAGAGTTTGGAGGAGGAAGACGTACTCCCAAAGGACTGATCATAGACCTTTCGCTGGTTCCATTTGTACAAACTCCCTACATATTGTGTGTGCTCTTGGTAAGACTGTACAGAATGTGAATCCTCACAGGACGGCTGGCAACAGCTGGATATATTTTTCTATCTACCCACCTGCCAGAGAATTCAGGGGGACGGTAGAGTGTTTCCCTTAAATGTGCATTGCCAGCGACCTGATGAGGAGAGGAGAAACAGTCTTTAACTGTTGCCTTAAAGCTGGCAAAATTGGTGCTTCACTGAGGATGAAAAGAATGAGGGGGCTACCAGAGAAGAAAAAAAGGCTCACTGTCTCATTGCCACTCTCCAGGCAGCAACCAGAAGCGGTACAGTGAGAAGAGTCTGGTGGTGGCTGCTTTCACGAAACCACAGCGGACACTAAAAACCTGGTTTGTCCAGGTTTGGAAACAAACGATATTTATTTGAAAACAGAGGCAAAAGCTTCAAATGTCTTTATCACAAAGATGCCAGGCAAGGATTGAAGAGGGGAACTAGAAAAGCCCAAGCCTCACACACACAAAGCTAAACTATGGTTATGCCTTAGCTGGCTGGCTGGCTCAAGGAGTTAGGTATCTGGCTGTGGAGGCGTAACTTGGGAGTTCAATTCCCCCACTGTGCATCCCAGAAGAGCCAGCCCGTCTGGCCTTGGGCAAGCTGCACAGTCCCAGGATGCCCCCCAGAGGAAGGTAATACCCTGTTTTCCCAAAAATAAGACCTAACCTGAAAATAAGACCTAGTATGGTTTTTCAAGATGCTCGTAATATAAGCCCTACCCAAAAAAAACAAGCCCTAGTTAAGTGAAACCTTGCCCTCCACCATTGTGCAGCAACCAGAAGATGACATGACTGTAAAAGTAAACATCCCCTGAAAATAAGCCCTGATGTGTTTTGGGGGGCAAAAATTAATATAAGATCCTGTCTTATTTTCAGGCAAACACAGTAGTAAAGTACTTCTGAGTCTTCTCTACCTAGAAGACCCCGAAATGGGTCACCGTAAGTCAGAATTGACTTGATGGCACACAGTTATTATTATGGTTATAGCTTAGGTGCGAACATGGCTGCTCACAAGGACAGGGCAGCCATGGATGCAAATCAGTAACAATTTCTATTCCAAACTGCATGGAGTTAAGGCTTCCTTAGGACTAAATTCCACTGAATGGAATGGAACTTGAGAAGGGGCTGTGCGTACAGTATCTCCTAAGTAAACCAGAATAACTGCACAGTCTTAGCAGGAGAAACAAGTAGTCAAAACATGCATAAATTCAAGATTTAGAAGAAAAATATGCTATTAACTTGGAGGGCGACCAGACGGGCATATGGCTCACTACAGGGTATTTGGTTCACTTCTGGTGTGGTTTGGTTCACCCTATTTTCTGACAGCCTCATGTGTTTGCAATAAGAGCAATCCATCCCACCCCTTTTACAAGCTGTCTGGCTTTCTCTTCTGGCACAGCACTAGGGCTGTAGTTTATTTGGTACAATTGAGAGCGCTCCTGATTATCTTGTTCTGTAGCCCATGCTGTCGGTTAGTTTGCACCCAAATAGAGCTGCGGGTGGTGTTATCTGAGGTGACAAGCCTGTGATGTATTCAGTGGGTTATGATATTAAAAAGGAGAATGGACAACCCCCCTCTATTTTCATCTTCATCTATATGTATTGTGCTGCAGTCAGTTTTATCTTGCACTTGAGCTATCCTCCCAATCACATAGGAGATGTTTCTTCTCGTATGAGAAGGATCCAGACAACTGGATAGCTCCAATTAGTCCCCCTTTTGATTACTGATGCCACCAATCCCCACCCCTCTCTTGCCCTTTTTGTGCAGCCATCACTTCATCAGCCATGGCAACATCCCCTTTAAAAATAAAATAAAGCAAGTGACATAGCACTACAGCAATGTATCAACCTAGCACAGTATATAAATTATATATATTGTACCAAAAGATGCCTCCAACATATTAGAATTGTACTGCATGCATGCATGCACCAAAAATAAAAATTTTTTAAGTGCCAACCAGATTGCTCCAACTTCCCCATCTGGTCATGCCTTATTGTATCTCTCTTCTTTTGTGAAAACAATGAGGATTGGGGAAATAGTCATAGTTAACACTGGGAGTTGTAGGGCATTCCAGAGGCACGTATTTTTTTTAACTTACATGCTTCATTTATATATTATTGCATGAGAAATAATTCATAATTAATTTTTGGGGCCGTCCCCCATTCTATTGAGTCAGAGCACTGGAATCAAACATTCCTGTAAATATAAAATATGTCAACTTGTCTTTTTTCTGGCATTTCAACAACACTAATTGCCCTGTCCCCTTTCTCTCCAAATGCTCTTTGCCATATTTCTTAGAAAACAGCAGCTGTGTTTATTCAAATCAGCAACACTCTGATGACCTAACGAGAGGGTAATCTCCACCTATTCCAACTGTGGCAGTCTTGCATGAATCCCTTGAAGGACACTAGACAGCATTATTTAGGTGATAACAAACTCTTGGACAGACTCCAATGGTTTTTCTTCAACTGGATAGTTTTTCCTTTCTTTCTTTCCTTAAGCTGTTTAGTTCGTTGAATTTTTTACTGCGTGCATCTTTTTCTCCTTCCCCTTTGGTTCCTGAGGCGTAATTTCCCCATGCATCATTGTCAAAAAGTAATTCCACAAGATGAACAGTTTCACTCCAATAACTTCTCGGTAAAGGGACTTAAGCATTACTTTGAATTACAATAGAAACCAGGCTCTGCATTCATCTGGGTATCACAGCAAAAAAAAATTAGCATGTTTGTCAGGGCGCCTTATGAAACAATGCACGCTTGAATGCCATAATAACTTAACAGAAAGTGTACATACTATATCAAATGATGCATGAGAAAAGGAAACATATGGATAGTGGCATTCACCATTTACATTTAAAGCACAACTCCTGCAACCTGTAAACCATGCATATAAGCTGGAATAGAAGAGGAATGTTATGATTGAAAAAAGAAATTGTCACTTTTTTTCCTTTGTTCAAAACAGAGGAATAAAGGGTTGTCAAATGTTCACAGATCTCCTGCTCTTGTGCTTTAGCAGCAGCTTTATAAGCAAGAGATAACCATGAGAAAAGTTCCAGACAATCCTCGCGTTTGTGTAGCAGGTAGCTGAGAAACCCAAGAGCAGTCCAGCTGGGGCTTTTTTATGGCCAATTGGGGATCTCACAACAACTGCCTCAGGTAGCTTTTGCTACAGCCTAAAGCAAGATTTTGCTCTCTGTCCTCCCCAGGGTGTGTTCCCTCACAGACATGTTTTATTCACTGTGCGCACCTGAAGTACTGGAAGGGTTCTTTGTTAATTTCAAAAGTGAGTTAGCTGGAAACTTACTTCAGCATAAGATTGCAAGCAGAGGACATGATCACATGGGGAAATAGATCATATCTTGGACTGCCTGTGAAGCTGTCCAAGGCAATCTATTTCCCGGAAATCATGCACTGTACGGGGAATTGCACTCCAGCCTGTCCCCAATCTATGCCCAAACTGGAGTTCTTGGTGCATTTGTAGGGGTGCTGCTTTTGCAGGCTAGGCTGGAGTGATTCCCCCAACAGATGAGTCACTTTAATAATAGTAACAATCATAATCTTAGAACTGTGGAGGTGGAAGGGACTCTATGGATCATCATCTCCAGCCCCTGTCAAGGGGACACAGTGGGGGATCGAACTCCCAACCTCTAAACCACTGAACTATCAAAGTTCATGGGAGATCACTCCCTGCCAAGTGGCCCTTTCCAATGGGATCAGGCACGTGTATTTCCAGCCTTCTGATCACACCCAGAGAATAGCTTAAGAGAGTTAGAGCCTATGTAATAAGGCATGCAGTTCACCCAGCATGTCCATTCCTTTATTTTTCTGTCACTGTTTTGTCTGGGCCATAAGATTTATCTGGGTTCTAAATACCACAAAACTAGCACAACCAGCTAAGGAGAGACCAAAAAAGGACAGAAAGGAAGATGAGGACACCATGGGCAATAGTAGTTCTATCAGTTCAGCAGGTCACTGGAAGCAAGTGACTCCAAGATCACAGGAGATGATGAATCCACTCTGGGCTGAAGTCCAAACTTTTATGGAGTGGTCCGAGGTACTAAAGCTATTTTGCACATGGGCCCGAGCACCTTGGATAGTACACTATAAAGTTTGAATTAAAACCCAGAGTGGACTTACAATTCGACGATATTGGATTCTCCAGCCTCTGTTTGTCTTGGGAGAAGGTGAGAGCCCCCTCTTTGATATCTAGCTACAATTGTTCAAGTCCTCATATTCACATAGCACAATTATACCATTGCTACCAAATTCTACAAACAGTAGGTGAAAAGTTGGAGGTTCCAGTGAAACACAACCATGTCCACATATGCTTGTCCAAAAGAGCATAATTTGACCTTGTCATCAAACCTTTGAATTTTCCTTCTCTATATACCCAGCCGGCTCAGGATCAGCTCTGATGAGGAATCATGACACGTCACAGGAAGAGCTTGAGCCATACCTCACAGGCCCAGAGCATGAAGGCTTGCCCTACATCGATATCTGCCCATTTGCCTAGTCAACCAATATCTCGGAAGGCAGTGAAATTTGACCGCCATGAAAGGAAAAAAAAGAAGCAGAGCTTGGAAACTTTGCTTTTTGAACACTGGCCATGCTCGCTGGGGGATTCTGGGACTTGTATTCCACAGAAGCAGTGTTTTCTGGTTCATAGGAAGAACTAGCAAGATGAACATCCATTGTGCTATTCTGTTTTTGCTCGTTCTGGTCTGGTTCTTTGTTAGTGTGGGCATTTTAAAATGAATATTTCAGAACAGCCTTGCTCATATATATTTGGAAGCAAAGTACCATGATGGTTGTCTGTCTTGCTAACTTCTCAGATGGAAAAGAGGGTTTTTTGGGGGGGAGTTATTATATTCCCCATTTCAAATGAATTTTACCCGCTGTCCTCATTTTGTAGGTTGAAAGACTACTGGTTTACAACAGTCCTGCAGTGTAGTGCACACTATCCTTCATGTCAAGTGCTGCTTGACTTGTAAGAGGGGCATGCAGAGAGAAAATCTGGATTTATGCATAGATCTCTGGATGAAAGGAAGATGATCGGCATGGATTTCTGAATCCCAGCCTCTTAACAGTAAGAACTACATTTACTTTGGCAACTATGCCAATGGAGAAAATTACACTGCTTAAATATGCATTTATATACAGTTTGAAGGTCTGCTGATTCCAGGATTTTAAAGCTCATACATTCTTAATTATGTAGCTTTTCCACTTTAGATATGTGTAATAATTTTATGTACACAATATGCCAAAATTCTTAGATCCAAACAGAAAATATATAGGCCAGAAATACCAATGCCCCAGAGCAATAAGAGACTGGGAAGCTGTACTTCCCTGCACCCGAGAAAGGTCTCCACAGTTAATAAAAGACCTCCCTGAGCTTACCCATGAGTAGCTACATGGAACTTGCTGCCTTGCTCCTTGCTAGAAGAACATAGCTTTGGCTATGAGTTGCCCAGGGAATAGAGAACCAACGAGAATTACACTCTGGACCGCTAGCAGCTTGTTGTTGTTTAGTCGTTAAGTAATGTCCAATGTTTCATGACCCTATGGACCAAAGCACACCAGGCCCTCCGGTCTTCCACTGCCTCCCGGAGATGGGTCAAATTCATGTTGGTTGCTTCAGAGATGCTGTCCAACCATCTTGTCCTCTGTCGTCCCCTTCTCCTCTTCATACTTCCCCAATATCAGGGACTTTTCCAGGGAGTCTTCTCTTCTCATGAGATGGCCAAAGTATTGGAGTCTCAGAATCTGTCCTTCCAGTGAGCACTCAGGGTTGATTTCATTCAAAATGGATAGGCTTGATCTCTTTGCAGTCCAGGGGACTCTCAAGAGTCTCCTCCAGCACCACAATTCAAAAGCATCAATTCTTTGGTGGTCAGCCTTCTTTATGGTCCAGCTCTCACTTCCATATACCGCTACTGGAAAAACCATAGCTTTGACTATGCGGGCCTTTGTTGGCAAGGTGATGTCTCTGCTTTTTAAGATGCTGTCTAGGTTTGTTATTGCTTTCCTCCCAAGAAACAGACGTCTTTTAATTTCGTGGCTGCTGTCACCATCTGCAGTGATCATGGAGCCCAAGAAAGTAAAATCTGTCACCGCCCTCCATATCTTCCCCTTCTATTTACCAGGAGGTGATGGGGCCAGTGGCCATCATCTTAGTTTTTTGGATGTTGAGCAGCTTAGTCATCAGTTATCTTGAGACTGGACAGAAATCTCCTAAATCAACAAGCTATTTTAACATAGCTTCAGATTCTCTGAATTCTTCTGCAGAATCCTAGCCACTCACATCCACAAAAATCCCTTTCAGACTTACTACTTCTCTGCTTTTTCCTGCCTATCCAGTAGCTTTCCTCTTGTTTCCCAGGGCAGTAACAAACAAGACTCCCACTTTATAATAAAAGAACTGCCTTAAGAGTTAAAGGAGTTTGTTTTTTTCGTACCATGAGGTTTCACAGCTCTGCACATTGCAAATTAGTTTGCTTTGTTGTTGTTGTTCAGGGGAAATAAACAGGCTGCAAACTGATTTGGCAGACTCCGAAGATTTGAAAAATAAATGCATCTTTGGAGGGATAATGTTTCATTGCCCTTTAATTCCGGTGACTAAAGAGAGGCTGTTGTACTTTGGGCACATCATGAGAAGGAAGGACTCCCTGGCAAAGTCAAGAATGCTTTCCCCTTTGAAGGAAGACCAAACATGAAAGAGAAAGGAAGGATGGCCTTGAGTTTGTAAGACCTGAGCAGAGCTGTTAATGGTGAGACCACTTGGAAGGCACTAATTCATTGGGTTCATATAAGTCAAAAGTGACTTGACAGCACATAACGATAACAATTACAAAGCTCCCAGCCACATTTTATCGGCGTTTCTCCCTATCTCCTCACACATCTTCAATTCTGTTTGCTGTTTCCATGCATAATCTAGCCAGGAGGAAATAAGGCTCAGAAGCCACAATTTTGGTACAGAAGTGCTTATACGTGTATGTGGGTGTACATGTGTTTGTGCACATGCGCACTCACGCAAACCATCTTATTCCACTGATTTACTACAGCCATGGGGAATGTCTGGGATGGACCCAGCTCCACATCTAGCTCTCCAGTCTCCCCCTAGACCCTTGTACCTTTCACCAGTACAATGGGAAAAGGAACAGAAGGGCCCATGGATAGAGAGACCACTCTTTCCCTCTGTAGCCAGAGATCATGGTGGGCATAGGATTCTGGGACTGTCAATCCAAAAGAAGCAACTTTCCCAAGTTCCATTTTGAACAAGAGTTGTTCCCGTTTGTGCTTCATGAATGGAATGGAGCCATGGTTCCACATCCAGACACATCTGAAGGGACCCACTTTCTCCTCCTCCGCATGTAATCCTAGGAACAGAGAGCAAAGGCTCCTTTTTTTTTAAAGGCACATCATCTGCGGCTTGCATTTTTGACCTCCATGGAGACATACGCTCTGTGCTTCCTCCCTCCTTTCCTCAGCTAGACATTACTATCCCTTTTACAGAGGTTCCTTACCAGGCAAGTTCATCCTGGTTTAGGACTGGCTGCTTTATAGGCATTTATGAGGAACCACACCACATGTCTTCACGTCAGTGCATTAATGCTGACCTTTGACCTATCTTCGGGAAGAACAGCAGCAATGGTATCTTGGCAGCTGTAAGTCTTCAGCTAATTTATGACAATGGAGTTTTGTTTAATAAAAGGTCTTCATACGGAAATGCTTACACAGAACAGCAGCATTCTTTTAATTTTTATTTATTTATTTATTGCAGCCCGCAAGCCTTAACGCTGTGCTCCTTTTTATTATGATGATTAAACCCATTTGTTTCACTTGGATGAATGGGGGGAAAATGTACAAAAACAATCTCATCTGTGTTTCCCTTCCTTGTATCGACTTCAGACAGCTATAATTTACTAAGCAACCACCCCGGCTCCACCGGACAAGTTCTATGTCTATGCCTTTCCATTACTGCTTAGCTGAGAAAGTATTTTAGGTATGCCAAATGTGTATAGGTGGAGGGATCAATAGGGAGATGGGGGATGGGGGAGTAAGGAGGGACAAATTAATCAAAAGCCTTGTAGCAAGGTACCCAGAAATTAACTGGATGTAATCCCTACCTATTACTGCTAGTTCTAATCTGGTGCTATCCAGGTGTTTACAACCTCTTTTGTGTTAGCCTCATGTGACCCGAGTCTGATTTAATTGCTTAGCAAATGTAATTTTATTAAAGAGATAAAGATATAGCGAAGGCTAATAAGCTGCCTTTGAAATATAGAAGGCCTTTCACGATTGGATTTTTAGTTAGCTTGTTCCTCTTTCTTTAGAGACTAATTGATTTTCTTGACATCTCTTTAGCCTGGCAAACTGCCCGCCTAAGTACTTTACCTGACCTTCGGGCAGCCTGCCAGCTATTGATCCCCTATCTATAACGACGACGTTGTTGTAGCCGCTCTTCCAACTTTGATAAGAGCTAATGTACCAGGGTCGTCAAGACAGGAAGTCAATGATTACAAAATTTTCTATCATTCTGCCTCTGCACACTGCCTCCTTTATGGATTGAGTCCCAACAAGAGCTTTCAACATATATGGCTCATTTTGTGTGTGTGTCAAAGGATATAAAGGCAAAGAGGAAAATAACTTCCTCAGTGGGAGAACCCTAGGAAAAAAAATATTTCATTTTCAGTGCCAAAGTATGCACCCCATCCGCATAAGGACCAGAAAAGAATACAATTCTATGGTTACTGGGAATGTTACAGTTGGACTACAAAATGGCCAACTGACCTGTCACACCTGATCAAAAATTCAAGAACTGCAGAAGTAGATGGGCATGTGCTATGGGTGTGGGCCATATGCTTCACTAAAGGCAGCTCCAGTATCCCATGTTGCAAGGGAAAAAGCTTGTGACACTGAGAACAATTTCCAAATCGATTTGTCAAATAGGATGATGTCATATGGCACAGTGCCCAAGTTTTTCTAAAATAGTTTTGTGGGGGTTTTTTTGTTTTGTTTTGTTTTAAAACCTGACCATTAAATCTCCCTCAACAAGGGAAGCTGGGAGCTAGCTGGATGTAGAACATCTTTCTTTACAAATATATAATAATCATAATAATAAAGTCCTGGCATTTCAAGGAAGGAATGAAGGAATCCTATATACCATTGGGAAAGACAGTATAGAAGATCCTGTATGGGACTGGAAAAGATCATATAGAAGACCCTGAATAGGATTGGAAAAGACCAGTGGCAGAGATTATAAAGCAGAGTGGATAGACTTCAGGCTTCTCTGTTTCTCACCACCACAGAATCACAAGATTTATCCAACCGAATGAGGTGCAAAAACATCCATTTAGAATGTTAAAAGGGGGCACTTCTGAGAGCCTATTCAGAGACCAAGAGTTTTGTTTTTGATACCAGAACTGAACTCTGCTCATAGTTGTTTCATATCTAACTCTACTCCTGGTTCCTATGCAAGCTTACTTCCATTCTAGAAAGTTTTGTTAATTCACCTAATTTATATAATGAAATAGATTTTACTGCTGGAATTGTAAAACAACTGGGAATTGGAAACACTTTCAGATCTACAGCAGATCACCCAAGATCTAGCACAGGATCTTGCTCAACCTCCCACCTATCCTTCTGTGGAGAACTGCTGTGGAGAGTAAGGGTAGATATTACACCAGGTTGAGAGACAGAAGGCTTCTAAATCTAAGACGGCAATGGCTGGGTTTGGTTTTAGTTTTCTTTGGGGGGGGAGGCAGAAATTAGCCAAATTGGTGGCCATCTTCACACAATATTATAGTTCAAAAAGGTAACATTTCCAAGCTTTATCCAAAGTACCAGTTCCTGGAGAGCAACATAGAAGAGAAAGATGGCATCCATGTCTTCTTTGTAGACTTTTCAGAGGCAGCTGATTAGCTTCAGTCGGAAACAGGATGCGGGACTAGTCGGGTTTTGGTTTGAGCAAGGAGGGCACTTTTTATGTTACTGCTCTCTAACTATTCATGCTTTAGTAGTAGTAGTAGTAGTAGTAGTAGTAGTAGTAGTAGTAGTAGTATCAGCAGCAGCAGCAGCAGCAGCAGTAGCCGCCATGTGATTAGCAAATTGCTAAACCTATTTTACTATGTGACTGCTTACCCTGTGACTGCAGATTATCACTCCGGAAATTGTTTGCATCAATGCTCTTGTTAGAAAAATACAGATCAAACATTGTGACACCTTGCAAACTAACAGGAAAATAACTAATATGTTCACAAGATTTTTCACTGAACCATTGGTTTTAAATGGGTAATTGTACAGTACAAATGTACTGAAATCATGTGAAACTCACCAAAGTTCCTCATAACAATGGGCGTTTTCAAAAATTCCTAGATCGCAAAATCAAGCTGCCGTAGCCAACACAATGACAAAGGCACTGTTTGTATTGCTCAGCATTTTCAGTCAATAAGAGTTAAGAAAATAGCATCTCTTGAAACTGTGCTGCCCTTAAGAGAGAATAAGGTGGTCTTTGGGAAACCCAGAGATTTGTGTCTGCTTCCACAGGCTGATAAAATATATTAGCAATCTAATATCCAAGTGATTTTTGATCAGTGTTTCATTTTGGTAAGGTGTTGTTCTTGTTAAAAGCAATGTTCTATTATTTGTTCCTGAACTGCTGCACCACTCTTTGAATGAAATACACTTGGCAGTGGAATTAAGCAGCAGGACCACTGGGAAACATGCATCAGACCAGCCAGTAATTGCTGCCTTTAGAAACAGTCCTCCATAAATTCATTTCTTTGTCACTCTTTCATATTTTTGTCTTTGTTTGTTTAATAGCCTACCTTTTCAAAAGACTGCCACCCAAGATAGCTTACAATATAATATATCCAGAAGTAACCCTTGTTGTGTTTGTCGAGAATTACTTTCTGCTGCTGTATTTCAGCCTGATGCTTTGCCCAACTATCTGACATATTTATTAATTGTATATTGGTGGGCCTGACATGAACAAAGAAAGACAGCATGAAAGTCCACACTGCTCCCACAGAATGCGAAGGGGCTCCTATATACATAGGAAGCTCATGAATGAAGTGGGAATGGGTACCTTCCAAAATTCAGAGCTCAGGTGCACCCTGTCCTAGGCCCCACACACCTGGCCATGCAGATTTTATACACTCTGTTTTCTATAACTACACTATAACAGTACTGCAGTGAAAACTCTGTTCATGATATGAGTTTGATCCCGGGCTCAACTTTTCTCTCTTTCAAAGGTGGTAAATGGTATACCCAGCCCATGGGGGGTGTGGCAATGAGTAGCCTAATTAAATTGTAAGCCACCTGGAGTGCTTTATGCACACTTTTTAAAACAAGAAACCAAAGGACTTGGAAAAGTCTTTTCCCCTGCCGTTCCCCCAAATTTGCTAAGCTAAGCTAGCTGGGAAGATTTTGGAAGCTGTACTAAAGAGAAGGCAAAAAGATTCTCCCAGCTCAGTTTGAGATCAGCAATACATGTGCATCAGTGTCCCTATAGATTGTTCCCTAGGTCTAGCAAAAGGGTGGTGATGTATAAGAACCCACCCTACTGAAACTCACCATCTAAAAAAAAAAAAGGAACAGAGTAAGAAAGAAATGATACTTCTGGAGCAGTTTCAACAAAACAAGACTCAACGTTTGAAAGGATGGCCTCCCTTTCCATTTGACAAAGCAGGGTGGGTGTTCTCAGTCTCCTGATTTTAGCTTCCATGGAAGAGAAGCAAATTGTTAGTTACTAGAGTAGGAAGAGGAGTGCTTATAGGATTCTTGGTCTCCAAGGTCAAAAATCTTTACCTGTCTTGCCTCAAGTACTACCTGGCTCGCCTGGAGGAGGGAGTACTGTCTGTTAAACTCCTATAGAAAGGAGAATATTGTTTGCCAGCCCTGAGATAATTTATGCTTGCCCAAAGGTGTTATGGATAAAATATATATATATATATTCCACAAGAATGAGTGTTGGTTAACAAGGCACTCAGACTGGAGGAGCAAACTGACAAGAAATACAGAATCATAGCATAATGGAGCTGGAGGGGGGCCTACAAGGCCATTGATCCCAACCTGCTACTCAATGTAGGGACACTACTACTTGAGTGGAAAGCATAGCTAGCGCTTGGAAAAGTTGTCATTGATTACTACAATTCCAGAAGCTGGATGAATAGCTCAGTGTCGCTGTGACTATGCTGCCAAGCTGAATCCAAGCAATTTGGCTTTGCTACAGCTTGAGCCACAAATTATTTTACACTTCTATTTGAACTACGTGATTGCACAGAAACTGCAGATTGTCTCGGTACCAATGGCCCCTCAATCTGATGTGGTCTAATCCACACCACAGCCCCCCCCCACATCTTTGATCCTGCCCTCTGCTGATACCTGGATCTCCTTTTATGGTTCATTGTAAAGCAGGTGGATGGTTTAAAGTGTTACATGCTGTTGGAGAAAAGGACAGCTTTCCTAAGTTCTTCATAACATACAGACATATACCACAAAGACACAGTAGTCCACCGTAATTCATCGGAGTTGTTTCTAATGCATATCGATGTTTAACTTCTCTCTTTTTTGTCCCTGCAGAAATGACCTAGGACTATACTTATATATCAATGTAGTGATAACGTGATCTGGTGCTAAGCTCGGTAGCTTATTTATAAAAATATTTTACAAATTTAAAAAACTTTTTAGAGTGACCAAAGAGAAAGTTTGCAGGGGTGGGTGTACGTCATCAGAACACCACCCACAGTCACGTGGCCTGTCCTTTTGGAGAATTAAATAACTCATGACAAAGAGAAAAGGCCATTTAAACTGCTCCAGCTTGAAAAAAAGTAGAAGCCTACAGCAGCAAGGGGGCGGGGGTAAACTCCACTGCAGAAGCATAAAGTGCCTGGCTGTGTCATGTGTTTGATATAAAAAATTAGAATGCATCCATTTTACTTCCACAGTAAACCCCACAGTATTTACCTGTGTAGTCACAGCCTTAGTTTGGTTTCTGCCTGCTGAGCCAGAACTTGGGAGTTTGATTCCCTACTGTACATCCCAGGAGAAGAGCCAGGTGGTGTAGCTTTGAGCAAGCTGCACCATTGCAGAGCAACCCCAGAGGAAAAGTAAACCACTCCTGAGTACTCCCTACCTAGAAAATCCTACAAAAGGTTGCCTAGTAGTAGTAGAAGCAGCAGCAGCAGCAGTAGTAGTATTTCAGAATCCCCTGGTCAATCAGCAGTCATTCTTGGGAGAGCATTCTGCAAGTCACAGCCACAAAAGTAACTTTTCTAAATTCTGATACAGCCCAACTTCTTCATCCAGCTTCAAACAAGGTAAATCCATGCACATTGATGCCCATTTTTTTCCCTGCAGAAACCTGCCTTCCTGTAAAAAGGCATCCTGGTCACACAACACAGAGTCAAAAATGCAACATTTTCTTGGCTAGCGATGTTACTGCAGAACATTCCCCCATTGCCAGGAGGGTTATGTTATTTGTACCTTTGTTGCACAAGTGCATTCCTTACCAGGATTGTCTCTGTGAATGACCTCTTCCCAATTATTTTCAGAATTGAAGGCAGGAAGGCGGCCACCATTACTGCAGCTCACACCTTTTTTTTTAAAAGATGTTGTGCCCAATACATTGATACATTGGCAAAAATATGTCACCAGAGGGGCTGCCGCCATTGTATTACTGGGAAGTACTAAATTTTTTTCCTGTGGGAAGATACAGTGCAACGTTGGTATGCCCGTATCATGGGAGAGGTGTGACTGCCGGTACTGCTGCGTGGCTATCCCAAGTCTGCTGTGTGCAGGAGCAGCCAGTGCAACAGAGGGACACTCTCCTAGACAGAACCCCCTTCCTGATCAAGGTTCCCTCAAATTTCCACCCACTCCTCTGTGTGCAAGTCCATCTACCCACGTGGGGTTCTGTTGCAATCAGAAACAATAGCTGTGGGTAAATGAGGGAGCAGGAAAGCTGTGTGGAGGGGGAGAAGGGAGACTTGTTTCTGATATATTGATGGGGAGACAGAGAGACAGAGACAGAGAGAGAGAGAGAGAGAGAGAGAGAGAGAGAATAACCCAGTTAACATGGTGTTGCCAGCCATAATGATACAAATAGAAGGAAATAAATCAGTACTGCTAAAAGTTATTGGGAATAAACATCCTGGGATATAAACCACGTGACCATGATTTCAGTACAACAGAGGTATGGAAAGTATTGGAAGAACCAGAAAACATTTGCCTCGTGTGACAAGGGCCTAAGCTGCCCTTTCTAAATGGGTACCCGATGGAACAGCTCCTTCTTTCCCTGTCTAAGGACAAGGCAGGGGAAAGATGGGCTTCACTTGTTTCAAAGCCGCCTTTTGAACGTTGCTTTTTGAAAGTTCTGGCCGATGCCTTTGCAGGCTTCCTCTTCTGCCCACCTGCATTCCAGCATTAATGCTATCTCCCCTTCTCCCACACAGGCACTCATGTCAAAAGATGTACTTGATTATGCAGCAGGAAAGGGGGAAGGGAAACTCTTTTCCACCCATAGGTTGGAAATGTTGCTGTAACTGTCTGATCTGGATTCGTCTCCAGCTGAAATGTCTCTGGCCTCGTGGAAATGCTGCAGTGAAGCCTCAGACATAAGTAGAAGTGGAAGACGCCTCTCAGACTATTTGGCCCTGGCCCAGATAACCATCAGCAAACAGACAAGCTCACAGAGAAGCAAGGGAAGAGCTGTGATTTGACTAAGTCTGGCTGTGGTTCTGCTTTATAAAGAGAAATGCCTCTGACAGCAAAGTCATCAGCCGAGAACAGAAAAGCTAACTGAAGCACTGAGGGGCAAGAGGTCCAACATCCATTCTTGAACTCCCAGGTTTCAAAAGCAAGCTGATCCTCTTATAAGAACCCCTTCTCAACATTTCCCATTTCAGGAACTTATTTTTGTGAAACTCACAAATGCCCCCCCCCTGTGGTATTCAAGTTACTTTTTCTGGACTATAACTTCCAGAATCCCGCAGCCATTATGGTCCTTAGAATGGCTGTGGGAATCTGCCTTCTCTGCTGGCCAGAAAATTCTTTCCCAGGCATCTGAGAAGAAGCCTGCAAGACTGAGAGCCATCCCAACATTCTGCTTTCACTGTCACTTGCTTTCTTCACGTAGTGTCAGCATTTTAAAACAAACACTTCAAAACCACCTTACTAATTCAAATGCTGATGATAGTCCCCACTTCACATGGCTGGTTGGGAGATTTTGGGAAATCATGCCATGTCAATAAGTAACTTTTCCAAGTTCTGATTGAAGAGCATTTGCACAGAGGATGAAGCCATCTTTCCTTCTCGGCTAAACCTGATAAATCTTAGGGCTTGGGAATTCCTAGACACCACCCCATGCCTTACACTCAGACATTTTTTTTCTTTGCTACCCAATACCTGTAACAAGCTGTCTCATATCCTGATAAAGTGTCATAAGCAGAGTGCCAGGCCAAGCACATCATGCCAAAGGGGTGTGCAGGAGAGGGAGATACACAGCTGGGACCTGTTTTGAGTTACTCCCAGTCCCTCCAGCCTCTATGAGCTTCAGTTTTCCAGTCCCCAACAACCCTATGGGGTACGTCACTCCTGGCTGGAATCTGCTGCAGGACTCAGAACGAAATGAATGAGACTCCCTTCTGAATAAACACGGTTAGGGTTGCAGCCAGGAATAACAATCCTTGACTAAAGGCAGCTGGCTGCTCCCTGTTCTACTGCTGACTGGACCTTGACTTACCGTAACTGAGCCGAGAGAAGTGATCCTTCCAGCTCCAAAGACTCATCATGCCAGCGAAAGGCAATGGCGTCTCTAGAGTGGGGAGGCAGCAGGCAGCTTGTTTACCTCCTCTGAAAGCCATTCTGATTGACTAGCCTTGTCAGAGTCAGCAATGGTCTCCCTCAGGAAAAGAGTGCTGAAAGTGTGGGATGACCCGGGACATGGAAGTCACCAGTTACAAGTGACAGAGTTACCTGTTACTGGCTGTTTTCTGAAGTAGCTAGAGTGTGGCAAAGTTACATTCCAGAAGTAATGCAATAAGTAGGAACAAAATCACATTATTGGTACAACGGGAACTGCTTTCTAGTTATTTTCAAAAGTTACTTTTAAGGGGCATTTTATGGCATTTTGGAGGCATTTTGACAATAATTTTTATTTGAGGCCATTTACTTACTAAGGTTTTTCTCTCTAAAGAAAATAACAAAACAATGAACAGCACAACATGTAACACGGAACGTTATTTTTCATCACTGTAACATGTAACAGTAAGTGACTTTCCAAACAAGTTGCAAGAAGCAACAGCAATAAATAGCTTTTTAAAAATAAGGCTTCCTAATGTTGTCATGACCCTGTTTTAGCCATAACATTCTGAAGTGTTCATTTCATGGATTTACCATTAGCAGCTCAGTAAATCAGAGCACCCCAAAGTGTAGTCAGACGTCAGGACTTTGAATTCCCCACCTGGCTTCCCAGGAGAGGAACCAGCCTGTGTAGCTTTGGACAAATTGCACAGTCCCAGAATAGCCCCAGCAGAAGGAATGGTAAATAACCTCTGACTATCCTATGCCTAGAAGGGGTTGTCAAAAGTCAGCTTCAACTCAGCGGCATGCAATTATTACTGAAGGATGCCCACTCTCGGGCTTGGCAACAGGCAGTGTCCAGCAAAAGGAATGGATTCTCACAATCTTTGAAAGGAGGGCTGGGAGATCCATGGGTCAAATGATGGGAGCTACAGCAATCTTTCAGCTAATGTGTAACAGGTAGACCAGCACTTAGGTCAGAAAAATGGGATATATCACCGGCTCCATCATGCAGGGGTTAATGAACCAGTCTCTTTGGCTCACTTAGAAGGGTGTACCTCGTCCTGCCTCTCTAACATTGCTTTCTTCACCTGATGACAGGAAGGGATTTCCACTTGCCTGTAGCTTCCACATGCCAGCGAGAACCCTGGAAGATCTGCATTGTTGTTCATGGAGAGCATCTACATCCAAGCAGGAATTTCTCTTCAGGCTCCTTCATCATTGCATTGACAGGGAGCAGGGCTAGGAGCTCTCCTCTAAGCCCGGTTAACAGACAAGATTCATCAGTCCCTGAATAGTGTTACCTTGACATGGAGATACACAATCAGTTGATAGGTGTTTCCAATCTAGTTGGCCCAAGAAATAAATCCCATAGAACAATACAAAAAGAAGCAGATGGATGATTAGTGCTTGGCTCATGAAAGCAGGGACCATTTGTTTTGTAAAATAATTTGAAATAGAAGCTCTCAACATATAAGAACTTGACTGACAAAAGTATTGGTCAAGTTTGGAAAAAGACATATTGGGTCCACTTTCTGGAGAAACTTTCTTGGCACCTACCCGCAGTGCAGCTGCCCTGAAGTTTCTTTTCTCTCTCTCTCTCTCTTTTTTTTTTTTGCCAAAACTGAAAGTCCCTTGAAAGCAATTTCATTCATAACAGAGCTGTTTCAATCATCATTAGATCAATGAGACAATTGTAATATCCATTTAAAAACTAACATGAAACCATTTGCCGGATATGAAGTCCTTTTTAGTTTTAATTATATATCACTCTCACTCAAATCTTCTCTCTCTCTCATTCATACACACATACACATACACATACACACACGCACACACACACACACACACACACACACAGACACACACACACACACACACACACACACACACACCAACACAATCTTATTATTATTTAAATTTTCAGCTTGGTAACTCACTCAGAAGTTGCCAGGATAATACGATGGTAAAAGCATTTTGCCACCTTTGCCAATGCTTCACTAAATTCATAAGGCTGGCCAATATTTAAAAGATGTAACTACACCAGAAATAAGTCATTTAATGGTGGTTCCTGGTAAAATTAGCTGTAGTAAAAGGAGATGCCTGCAAAGGGTTCAGTTTTCAAACCACTTACTAACTATAGTCCAGTTTTGTTGACAGTGAGTGGAAGTGTTAGGCCATAAATGCTGTAAGAGCGTTGCTGCCCGGTTGGTAGAGTCAATGTTGTTGTTTTTCACCCTTGTCAACATCATGCATTCTCTGGGTTGAACCAATGATTGCTAGATGAGTTATAATTCAGAGGAAACAAAGTAGCAGTTTGTGACGGCGTCTAGTTTCACTACTAGCTGATCCACAAACAAGCAAGCATGTGCACCAGATATATTTTCCTCTAGTTGTCCAGTTACTGTTACTGCTGTGCAAAAATTGTTTTATATATATGTATTGTTATTTTATGTTGTTAGCCGCCTAGAGTGGTCCTAATCTGACCAGATAGAAGGGATATAAATAAATAAATAAAATAAAATGAATAAATGAATAAATGAATGAATGAATGAATAAATAAATAAAATACTGATCTAGTATTATTTATTTATTTATTTATTTATTTATTTATTTATTTAACTTATATGCCGCCCACTTTACCCAAGGTCTCTGGGCGGCTTACCACAATTAAAATACAATTAAAACACAATAAAAGATAAAATGATTAAAATACAATTAAAATATCCATCAGGACCCACGGTACTAACTACTGATTCCTTCTTTGGGTTCCCATCAAGGAAGTTATACAGTATTCCCATTAATAATTAGCTGGCATGCAGCAGACCAACAGTGTTTTCAACCTGATACAGTACACTGTTACTACGGATAGGATTTTTGGATTGTTGTAAAAAAAAAAAAAAAAACCTACAAATCCCATAATTCTCAATTCTGGGAGTGGAACTGAGGCTATGAGGCCTAATTGGGCTGAGCTCCACCCAAGCTTCTGGCTTCTGCTCCAGTGGCAGTGGGAGCTTTCTTTCTGAACAGGAAGCTAGGTCGAGCTACGGCTAGCTAGGCCTCAAAGCTGTCCGGTTTAGTGCTTTCCCCCAGGCCAGTGATATTTTGGTGTTTGTAAGGTGACTGTTTGTCTGGAGGCAACTTCCTGAATGGAGAATTATAGGATTTGTACTCAGAAAATCCAAAATTCCCATCCCTTAGCTGTTAAATTTCAGGGAGAGTTACACAATGATATTTGTCAAATACAAAACTGGTAATGGCTCAGCTTTCTGAGAAATAAAAAACTATGTTCACTTCTTTTCTTAGGGGAAATTAAGTGAAATATGCAATCATGCATGATTTCCCCTCAAAGATAAGCTAATCAACACAAATAAAGCTGTTATTGCTCAACTTTCTCAACTTTGCCTGTGTACCTGGGCTTCCATGGAATCCTATGGGCCCTCAGCCATCACAACTCAAGGAAAGCATTGTGTCCTTAAATGGTTTTGGTGGGGAATTTAATAAACCCTTCATGCCTAGATAAGAGAGAAAGTGAAAATCAATATCAAGAATCGATTATTTTCTCATTAGCCATCTTTATATATCTCTGTGCCATGGTTTTACTAGACAGTTTACTGGCATTATACAAGTCGCAGAAGACCTGCTTAGCCTTGCCAAACAAGGCAATCCTTCTTAAAGTCCTCTTTTCCTTTCTTCTCTCTGCCAAAGCTTCGTTATACCACTGGCAAAGCAAATGCAGGTGAAACTTCACTCTGTCATTTAAAGGCTTCTGACAGAAAAGAAAAGACATGAAGCTTCTCATGATCTTTCCCAGCCTGTCTGTACTTACATTTTCTCATCAAGAAGACACTCTCTGGGAGACAGCATACATATTTAAACAATGGGAAGCAAGCACGAGATCTCAGGGGGCTGCATGAGAGCGACTTCTGAAATTATCACAATTATCATTCCATTATTACAAGACAAACAACCTCATTTATTATGCTGGGCTGCAGCTAAGCTGTGGATTCCTTCCTGTTCGGTTACACAGCTGGTAACTTAGGTATGCCGTACAAGCAGCATCTGAGTGCTTTATTTATATATAAATATACATACCGTACGTATACGGAGGTTATTCCATGGAAGTGAGTCTTAGGCAGTTTCCCAATTCAGCTAAATAAATGAGCTTAACGCATTTGTCAGCCTTACTGGTGTGTGTTTTTTCTTTAAGAAAAATCTTTTTCTTTCTTCCCTTTCTTCCGCCCTTTTTTTAAAAAGGAGATCTGTTTTAAAAACTACTTAACATAAATGAATAAAAGCACTCAGCTTTAAAAAGAAGCTGAACATGATATCTCTGCAGGGAACAGGCTGGTTCGGTGACCCTCAAAGAGATCAGATGTGAAAATGGACATAGGGACAAATGAACATGTTAACATTCAGTAAAAGAGTTTGGACTTATTTTCATGAATAGAACGAAGAATGGCAGGGCGCCAGTAGATGGGTATTTGTCCTGCGCCTTGTGCTTTCTCACTGTTCCTTTCATTATTAATTCTACCGACTACAAAATGTTAGTGCTAACTGCAAGTAGCTCTCGTCTCCTGGTATGCATACGTTGTATATTTTGCTCAGCCAGCAGGGCTCTGGATTTGGTTTTGGGTTCTTTGCAGCACCTCCAGTTGCATTATTTTGTCTTGCCTTTGGCTTTTGGGATCATCTATTTCATTTATTTGGGGCAGATGCTGAGCATGTCCAGTTGATATCACTGATAATGATCAGAGTGGGGCGTGGTGAATCCTACTCCTTTTGCCTGACTTCTCACAACAGCAACAGCTGCAACTACAATGGAATTTGTAATTTGTATTTCTTTTAAAAAGTAAATTTCCTAATACTATAGTGCTAAACTGATACAGCGCTAATTCGTGCCTACCATGTCTTGTTAATGCAGTGCTATTTCACTCACAGCACTGGGAGGGGGGATTCAGTGCAGGCAAAAGCATAAAAGAGTGGTGATAAAGGCAGAGAAGGCTGAGAGAGAAGGGATGTGTGTGGCCTGAAATGCAATTCCCAGGATTTGTAAACATTTATCTGTTAATGGTGACAGTAATTTAAACGCCAGGGTGCACTAGGGTCACACCAACCCAGGACAAACTTCTGTGTGGTCATACCTCCATTGAAATTGTGGGTCCAGTTTTAGGAAAAGGCACTTGAGACCATATTGCAAATAACGGCTGGCTATTGGAGCGAACCAAAGAATTTTAGAAGAAGCTCAGTCTATGCTTCATAGATGACAACAAAGCCTTTGACTGTGTGGATTATGAGAAACTCTGGGTTGTTCTGAAGGAAATGGGTGTGCCTCAGCACTTGATTGTCCTGATGTGTGACCTGTGTTGTGGAAAACAAACTACCGTTAGGATTGAATATGGAGAGACAGAATGGTTTCTTATAGGCAAAGGTGTCAGACAACGGTGTGTGTTGTGCCCTGATCTGTTCAGTCTTTATGCAGAACATATTATAAGGAAAGCCAGACTAGATTCAGATGAAAAGGGAATGAAAATTGGTGGAAGAGCTGTTAATATTTTAAGACATGCAGATGGCATCCTCTTACTGACAGAAAGCAGCAATGACGTGAAACGACTTCTAATGAATGTGAAAGAAGAAAGTGCCAGAGCAGGACTGTGGTTGAGTGTTAAGAAGACCAAAGTCATGACTACAGAAGAACTACACAAGTCTTAGAGTGAAGCATTTGCAAGAGCAGAGCAGGACTGTTACAGACAAAACATTTTGGAGATCACTCATCCATAGGGTCACCATAAGTCGAAGGCAACTTGATAGCAAATAACAACAGTGTTATGACAGTAATGTAGAATGGGTTTTATATCAATTCTTCCAGTCCTGTTTTGCTTCCTTTATCCACCAACATTAAACTAAATCCTCTGATACATAGGAGGATTCATATTCTTGCTCACTTAATGTTTAATGAAACTCATGTTTCATTAAACATTAGTTTCATTAAACATTAAGGAAGCAAAAATGTGAATCCTCCTATCAGAAAGGTTGGTCAAGTAGCTTCTTCTTTTGCTGCACATTAAATATATAAAGGAATATCAGAAGTTATGTTTACTCATCATGAGTAAACGCAATGACATAGAACTCTTGTAGAGAAATTCTAACTGTTGCCCTAAGGGAGTCATTGTTGAAATGGGTCCACTGAAGGTGTGTTTGAACGACCTGATTCTTCTTCAGGCCCCAACCTAGGCATTACTTTGGCTTGTACCCTGGCATATAAGAAACACTAACAAAATACAAAGCAAAAGGTCTCCACAAAGAACAATATTCTTCAAAAACTATTGGGAACCAGTTGAAGCAAACAACCACAAATACCGAAAACTACAGCCTTGGCCCTATACTACTTTGCAGACAAATATGTAGTATATTTAAGCCCTTGTAAAATAGGCAGACATGCAATTCAGTGATAGCTGGAGAATCATTATTGGATGCATGAAGCCAAACGCTATTAATAAAAATCAACTGCCTAGCAGGCATTGTGCCCAGTGACATATGGAGAAAGGTAACAGCTGATATTGAAAGACTCAAAGTATCTATATCAAATGCACAACCACTTTTCAGCTACCATCCCACCCCTCCCAGGTTGAAATCAAGGAAAAGGTTTTTCAACATGTCCATGAATTCTGACAGAACAGCAGAGTATATCAGGACTATAACATGAAAGAAAGAACTATCCACCTCTTACACTGGATGGAACCCCAGGAAAGTGTACCGACCACCATCACCACACAGAGAACTGGGATACTTGGATGTCACTTAATAGGCTATGGACTAGAGTTGGTAGAAACAAGATAAATCTAAGAAAATGGAGGTTTCACGCCAACACTGTGAGTGTGGAAAAGAACATGCAACTTCACACCTATGTCAATGTATTTATGTCCTTCAACATGTGCCTTTGAAGTTTTGATGCCCCGAAAGCTCTTCATGTTGCCCGTTAATTGATGAAATTTTTCTGATGTATTTAGGAACTCAACCTTGGACCTTTGGATGCAAAGCAGGTGCGCTGTAACTGAGCTATGGCCCTTTCCATGAGCAGTAAACACCTAAAACACCAGAGCAGTCACAAGGCTCCTTAGACACAATGTCAATGAGTTTCAACACTGATTATAGATTATCAGAAGTAGTAATATGCAATACTGTATATATGGCTTCACATTGTGTCTAATGCAATACAATACAATACAATCTACCATCATACTGCTGACTGAGAGAGTCTTGTGGCATAGCACAGCAGGGCCAGAAAGAAGAACATGTTAAGGAGGCCGACCAGCCACAGAATCCCAGCAGAGTAGGATTAAGGAAGTTGGTCACATCTACTTCCTCAGACCAATTATGCTGTGATTCTGCAACCAGTGACATCTACCTCCTTCCTGAAAAGCAGCACAAGAAGAGGAGAGGAGACCACAACTTATAAAAGTATTTATAAATCTGTTGTAGGGTTTCCTTATTTGCTTGTTGTTTAGCTGCTACGCTGATGACTAGTTTTATGAATATGCACATCACATTTTTCCATTGAAGAAACACAGTAAAACCAGATGACATGATGTGTACTTGAACCATCCAATGTACCTGCAGGCTTTTTACCATGCACACTGAAATGTATTGCCATGTATTACCATATTAACATGGTTCTGCATTGTATGCCATGACAATAAAACAAACTGCTTACTCTAATGCCCTTTGTGGTACAGAGTGTTTTGTAAAATGTAAAGGTCTGTCTTGATATTTTATTGTTGGTCCTTTTCACAGAAAACCTTTTAGCTCATCGCTCTATATGGAAGAACTTAATGTTCCAGTAATTAAATAAACAGCTTTGATCACTGCCCTAGAGTCTGTCTCTGTCTTCCTGTCAGACTAATGTCTCAAAAAGCAATCCATGTGAAAAGGAAGCATCCACTCCTGTCTGTCCAAATGCTAACAGTTCTCCAGTTCTAATGCAAGAGTGAATGCAATGAAAAGAGATGATCTAGATTCTGTATGTTGTGGTATAGTGTATGGACCATATCTGGCCTGCACATTTTGCACCAGGGCAGTCCAGGCTCAGTAAAAATGCTGATTTGAACTGCAACAAGATGGCATTAAATTGCATCAGGCCTTGAGGGGAGGGGCCATGCATTCAACAATCTTAAATCATGTGAATTGCATTGTAACCCTATGAGAAAGGGGTGGGTTCTTGCTTCTCTGATATGTGTAAATAATCTCAAGTCCCAATACCACATTTATTATGTGACACATACAAATATGGACTCACTCTTTTTCTCTCCCCCAGGACACACCCACCCTGCAAATGCAAATTTAAAAGGGACCAGGAAAACAAGTATTTTCTCAGCAAGGAAACACTGAGGGGCCTGGGGTTTATCATCCTATCCTGGGCTCCTCAAGCAATCCAAGGCCTAAAGCTGCCCTCACCTACTCTATAGGCCCATCTTCTCTACAGTAGAGGACCATTCTGCCCATCCATTTTTAGAGTAGTATTTGCAGGGTTGGTGTGGCCTACGGTAACCTCCAGGGAACAGAACTCCACCTGTACCCTTGAGTTTGTTGGTGCTCTACCAAGGATCATCAGAGGCAAACCTCGAACTCTTCCCCGATCCACCCAGCAAAGCAGAGAATCAGGTTATCTCAACACTTACTGATAGAAATAATATTTGCTGAGGAAATTCTCTGCAACCATTATAACAATGTGTGTTAGAAGAAGCTTTTTGTCTGAAAGTGAGGCCAAGATCCTAACAAAGAAGCACTCTGTATTCACGAAGGCTTTGTTCTGAAGGTGGTTTTTCCTAACGTTTCGCCAGTCTCTGTGGCCAGCATCTTCAGAGGACAGCAGTTTGCTGTCCTCTGAAGATGCCGGCCACAGAGACTGGCGAAACGTTAGGAAAAACCACCTTCAGAGCACGGCCAAGAAGCCCGAAAAACCCACAACAACCAAAAGAAGTACTCTGTGCATGGGGGCTTTTAAGCCTCTTCTCCCTATAGCTGGCAGCCCTCCTTGCACCCAAAATAACCCTTCGCAAGACCAGGGATGCCACATTGCGGACATCATGTGCTAAAGAAAACCAAGCTTGGTGTGTTATATCCTCCTATAAAATGCAAACAGATGCATTATGAACAAGAGGAATTGGTTCTCATCTGCCAATTTCAAAATATTGAATACATAAGGCAGAATGTTACTGATTAGTCCCACTAGCGTACCTGCAATGGTAGAAATCAAACGGGCATATTGCTACTAATTAGGGAATTGCTGCTTGTATCCCTCCCCATACTCAACTGATGTGACTGGTTGTGAAGGAGAGATAAAGGAAAGTAAGCCATCCTTAGTAATAGAGGCTGTAATTGAGGAGGAAGAGGGTGGTGAGTCACAAATGTCCAAAGGAAAAGAGAGTGTACAAGAAGAGATGGAGAAGGTGGAAGAGAAAAAGGAGAAGGTTGAGATATGTTTGGTGGAGGAGAGGGAAAAGGGGAGGAGCATAGAATGTCAGTATGGGAGGAGGAAGGTATAAATGTGAGAGGAGAACAGTGGTACGGCAGTAAGCTAGAGGAGAGAGAATGAGAAGGAAAGAAGAAAGTGATCAGAATAGAGGTTATGAGAAATCGCGAGAATTGCTGAAGGATTTCCCAAACTTGAGAGTAGGAGGACTGTTGCTGGATCCGGTGCCAAAGAGAGAAGGAGAGGTGGTGGTGGAAACCCAGGAGGGAACCGTCATCATATTCCTAGGCGGGCAAGGGAGAGGAAAGCGAGTAATCTGTCCGGACTCCACTTACAGTCAACCAGCAAAGGAAGGGGACTGGGCTAGACACCCATGTTGTGGAACAATTTGTACGGTGAGGACTGCACCACTCCGGAAGCCCACCGACAAGGAGCGTTTTGGCCCAGCACCCCAATAGGTTATCCAGACTATAGACAAGAGTTTGTGACACCTAGTTATGGCCTTTTGCCAGAGTTATCTTGTTTTGCTCTGCTTGGGATAGTTATAAAGAAGCTGGAAACAAATAAAAGCAAGACCATGAGTTCAGTCAATACGTCTCCGTCTTTATTTCCCGCCAAAAATGAGGAACTGCCCAAAGATTTGAACGAACCCAATCACACTGGTACACAAAGAAGCATGCAAACAGTGACTAGTTAACTTCTGGCAACTTACCACTGCAACTCTACTTAACACCAGCATAACTACCCAAGAGGTTTGTACAATTTTTTACTTACCAGTCCTACAAATATACACAAACACCCCTATTTCTTCTGTACTGAAAGGATAATCATTTTGAAAGATGCATTCTTTATTCTTTGTACATTTGTATAATTATTATGAGGTAAAAACACAATGCCAGAAGCAATTCTATGCTAGAGTCTGTATATTATGTACAGAAAACACATGCTGCCCTATTCAATCTAGCCTGTTTAGATGCTAGTGCGTCATGCTTGGAGGGGTGTTAAGGACATTAATGTCATTTGTTTAAAGCAAGTTTCCAATAGTACTCTAGGTCTAATCTATGGTGTAAATAAATAAGCAAATTTACAAAAAATAACTTCGGGAACACCTTGTCTGCCAAGGACATAAAACATAGCACAATGAAATCAGACTACGAAATGTGAGGCCTAGCTATTTAACAATCATGCAAATTATTTCAGATTATATATGTGTGGCTGGATATGTAAACAGACACGGGTAAAACACAGACGCCATATGCATCTCATAATTATTGTATGAGCGAAGCTTATCACAAATCCTTAGCAATATCAAGCACTTTAACTTCTTGCCTAAGAACAGTTAGATAAATAGACTGGATTTATTTATTTTTTTATTTACTTATTCAGCTTGTACACTGCCCCACAGTGCACTCACTCTCTGGGTGGTCCACAACACATTAGAACACATTAAAAACCACATTATAATGAATGAAACCAAATACCTAGCATAGAAAAAACGTTAACTAGAATAAAATCTTGTCCCTAGCAAAAAAACCTACATTATACAAATTAAACAGGTTTGACCATCTCAGCTGGAAAAGCTCCTAATCTTTTAAAATTTGAATTTTACTAAGTTAAATAATATTGTTTTACTCCTCCATATAAATACGTTGTCTATGAATGTAATAATATTTAACTTGCATCTTTTTAAAAAAAGGAATTTCAGTTTCTTTACATGTTAAAGCAAACATGTGCATCATATGTCTGGTAACTGCATTCTTTTCTGATCCTAAGCATTTCAATGGGATATATAGCTGAGCTTTAGGAGGTACTTTCAGAAGCAAGTTCAGTGGGATGCAAGTAGATATTCAGGCGGTAACCCCATTACCTCTTTGAATTCAGTAGGACCTCTGAGAAAATATTCATAAGATTGGATTGTAAAGCATTTTATTTTTAGGAATATAATATAATATAATCTCCAAAACAGTGTGTAAGACCAAGGATGCCATCTTAATGTTCATAGTCACTACTGTGTGCCGGCAAATCTGGAAACAGATGAGATTGCTATGAGAACCCTCATCTATTTATTTATTTACAATATTTTTAACCTGCCTTTCTCCTTAAAAAAGACCCAAGAGACTTGCATCATCGAAAGATGATGGCACAATGCAGCTCTTCACAGGCAAGGCAGGCGCAAAAAGTTCTGAGGGAGAGCATTTGTGGGACTCCAGTTACGTACAGGTCAGTTTTGAGGGTCACGTTGCTCTTTTTTAAGCTTGGAAAAGGCTGTTTGTGAGCAAACACTGGACATCTCTTTCAATAAACAAAAAACAGCATATTTGTATGTAGTACAAGAGATCAGGAAAGAAGCATATTCCTTACACCTAGAGGTACAATAAGCTCTGCCTTGATTTTATTTTCTTTCCCCTCACTTCCATTTTCTTCCCATCCTTCTTTCATGCTGGCATGCAAGCCTTTGGCTGTTATTGTTTTTCGTTCCTGGGCAGACATTTTTGTTCAACACTTTGGTATGCACTGTTTTTGCAAGGTGTCCACTGTTTTTACTCTGTTCCTCCTTAGCACACACATTTTATATATGAATTTCCAGAGTGTTTTCTGGCACCTTAGAGACTGAACAGGTTTTTATTTTCCATCTGCTTCTGTGGACGGTAGTTCACTTCCTCAGGTGCAGCTTGTGAAATAGGTGTTGTTGTCCACAAAAGCCAATTTCAAATACAACCTGTTAGGCCTATAAATCCTGCCTGTTTCTGCAGAATGTGATGTCCTGCTAGCATAGTGCTCCTGGAGATCTCAGACTTGCTATTAGGCAAACCAAGGACCACTCTGTTTGCTGCTAACAGGTCTTACGCTTGCATATCTCTTTTTGGGCAAGTCTGGAAGAAGTCCAACTGTTTGCTCAACAGAGAGTTTGAGTACACAACATAGTCAAAGAGGATTATGGCCTATCTCTTTATGGTCCTGCAAGACTCCGTTATTTTAATGCATTTTTTCACTGACTAAACAGTGTTTGCATACAGTTTTCAAGGATGCACCCTTTTGAGTTGTGTGTACTTGCTTGCGGAAAGAGACAAAAACTCTGAAACTCATGGTTTCCTCTAGAGGGCAAGAATCAGGACACACATACACACTTTTGTTAATAATCTCACAAATCACATATTAATTACATTTACTAAGAACATTGGTTAATGTGCATTACTTTTCCTCCTCTGCTCAGACCTTGGAGTGGGGGGAAGCTGAAAAGCACACTACGCTGCCATTTTAAAGACCCCTTATTTGGAAACACACTACAGTATTGGCCAGAAGGGATGTTGTTTCTCATGCTGGAGCTACAAGGTCGCTACTGAGCTTGGAGATATACCAAGCAACCTGTGATCCATGGACTCCACCTCAGCTGCAAATCTTGGTCTGCTGAAATTGTTTAAAAGTCCAGATGACCACTGCCAAACTTTGATACAAACTCTCATTTTAAAAATGTATTATCAGCTGGTTTTCAGATTAGTTAATGTTTGCATAGCACTTTCAAAATCGTACAGGATATGTAATTGCCAAGGATTATTGTTTTTATTATTGCAGCAGATGGAACCAATCCATCTGAGTAGATAATATCGCTCATCAATGATTCAGCACTGTGCTTCTAGCTTAAAACTTTTTGCAAATCTAAGAGAATCATTTTGTACTTAGCAATTTGGCCAGTGTTCCAAATTTTACTCACTGTCACCAACTCTCTTGAATAGGATTGTTTCTGAGCCTTCCGAGATTCTATAGATCAGGTCCCATTAGAGCAGTGGTTCCCAATCTTGAGTCCCTAGATGTTATTGGACTAAACTTCCAGAAGCCTTCAACACTGGCTGTGCTGGCCAGGATGTCTAGGAGTTGTAGTCCAAGGACATCAGGGACCACTGCATTAGAAGCACTGAAGTTCTGTCATGGGAACCCACCAATGGGAAACTTTTTTTAAATTTCAGCTTCCAGAACCCCTTGGCAGAATTGTACAATTGGCTGCAGAACTTACGAGTCATGCTCCCAAAAAATTAACCTTTCCTATCTTTGCAGAGACATTAACACTATAGAAGCACAAATTACATATCAGGGCTTCTGTTACACACACATATACAGTACATGTGTAGTCCATAGAAACAGTAAAGGTAAGGTTTATATGACGAGATGATAGCACTTTTCAGATTCTTAAAAAGTAGTCATACAGAGGAGGGGCAGCATCTGTTCCTGATCATCCCAGAGGGCAGGACATGTAATAATGAAGATGAAGAAACAGTTTGGGCTCTTTCATTTACTGAAGTATAATGCACTAACATAAGGAGAATAGAGATCTGTCCTTGATAACACTGACCCTTTGGCAATCATCACCTAGGAATATCTGGAGACAAGGAAAACATGTGCTTCATTGCCACTTTTCAAAAAGTTTTTTTAATTTATTTTAAAATCAGTAATACTGATGTGTGGGCAGAAAGAGACTTCTACCCATTGTGGATGCTCAGATCTCAGAATTTTCAGGGAGAGGGAAGGAAAGAGGGAGGGCAATAAGTAGACATAATTGCTACCCATATCCCAATTGTCTATGTTAAGGCATACACAAGGTAATTTACAATTTTAAAATCCTATAATAAGTAGGGATGCATGCTGTCTTTGGAGAAATGTGAAAATACAGGCTGAATAAGGTGTATTTGTGTGTTTCCAGGGCAACCACAGGGCAAACAAAGAGCTGCCTCATACAGAGAGATCCTTCAGATTGGATCTGGTACTTGTGGGGTTAAAAATATTAAAATTTTAAAAATTGCATACATGGAATGAGAAACTAATGAAGATGCTGAGTCGGTGCCAGTGGCGAAGGAAAGTATGATATTTACTGGAGGAGGAGCTAGAAGTCTCTCAAACTGTTCTGTAGCTTAATAAAGGGTGTACAGAATGGGGCCAACCTGCCCTCTACCTTCTAAGAGGCATTCTGACCCGCTCCAGGTCTCCAATATTATATGGGTATTTGCATATCTTGGTTAAAAAAAACACACAAATGGAAGGTAATGTGTGGGCTATACAACACCGTCAATTTCGGGGAGATGGTACGCCTTAAAATGGCAGGGAGTGTGAAAACCTAGGCTGGTAGAGGAAGCCTGGCTACCCTTAACACTTTGTAAGAGAAGGAAGGAAGGAAGGAAGGAAGGAAGGAAGGAAGGAAGGAAGGAAGGAAGGAAGGAAGGAAGGAAGGAAGGAAGGAAGGAAGGAAGGAAGGAAGGAAGGAAGGAAGGAAGGAAGGAAGGAAGGAAGGAAGGAAGGAATACAACAGGGGTGGGTGGGATGGAACCCAAACTAACATCCTAATTGTCTGTTTTAATCACTCAAAGCCATATACCAATCACAATTGCACATACATGCACTCAATCCTAGTGAGCTGATAATAATTCAGTAAAGTTTAGTAAACTAAACAGTGTAAAAGAACAAAGAAAAAGACAATTTTACCAGAAAACAACAAGGTTATCCAAACAACAATGTACTGTAAGTCTTTCTCTTCATCCTACATTCCAGCAAAAATGGCTGGTAAAGTGGCTACAAGGTGGTATATGTATATATAGACTGACCCGGACTGAGGTCACTATACAATATATATTGTATGGTGACCTCAGTCTGGGCCTTCCTTACCACCGCAGTGGTTGGAATGTCCAGGGGAAGGCCTTGGGTTTTACTAGGTGGACAAGCTTTCATTTACAGTATTTGCCAGCAGCTCAATCTGCTATATTACCTATGCTTCCTGCTTCCCTCATTTCAAACTGCTAGACATCTTTTTAATTCCATGAATGCTGGATCTGTAGTAGTGTTGCTCCACTCTGGAGGTGAACAAGGAGAGGGGAAAGGATCCAGGTTCTCCTCAGTGACCTTGTTGATGATTTCAGAGTTCCTAGCATACTTCCAGTTTAGTTTGACAAAGTCCATTCAATTCAGCTCTCCATGTTCACATGTAACAAGGTGAGCCCACAATAGTCTTTTCGTTCTGCTTATCCAACTGTGAGACAAGCCAAAATTGGGTATAGTGAACAGCAATTTCTTGATTAAATTTGCAAGCTTGTGTAGTTGCTTTCTGACCCATTTCAGGCCTTTTGGTTTAGCACTACAAGCACGGAAGTCAAATGCCGAGCAACCACATTGTGCTGTACCTGAACATTTCAATCGGAGAGTGGCAAAATTACTTCTTCAGACTACTTCTTCCAGAATCTCCTAATCAAGTTGGCCAGTACCCATGCTGGCTGGAGGATTCTGGGAACTGTAGGCCAAAAAGACAACTTCCCCCAGCTCTGGTCTCAATAGAGGACACTGGTTTTAAATTACAGCATGACAGAGTACCAGGTTAGAGAGAACAACCTTTGAGAAGCACACAATCTTTTAAGCAAAACCAGACCATGACATTATATAATGGTTAGTCAATCACAATGCAAGTTCATGATAAGGCACTTACAATTCTTAGGAGAGTGGGTGCTCTTCTAGAAGGAATATAATTGTTTCATTTCACATGGGAGCATTTTGACCTTACATGTTTTGCAATTGATTTCAGAAAGGGAAGCATCTCAGCAGGAGGACATGAGTTACTCCTACTGAAATAATGAATTCCAGCAATTTTTTTCAAGGCAGGTAAACTCAGCTTCTTAAAAAATAACAGGTGGCGTCAACGCTTCCCCATACAACCATAAATGCAGTAGAATATGCCCTGCAATGATCCGTTGCCCTGACAATGACCCGTTCGCTGTGTTCACAGGGAAGAGGAGGGCACTGTACAGAATACCTCAGTCTTGAAAGTTAGTTCTCAGCCCCAAAGGACAAGGTGAAAGATTTGCCCTTGAGTTAAATAGGTCTGGATAGAACCCGCAGCCAAGTCTTGTCTGTAGAAAAAGTACATTCAGAGTTCAGCACATTTGAGAGGAAAAAGTAAGACAACAATGAAGTCAAGGCTGAGCTGCAGACAGTTTCAAAATACAGACATAAAGGACAGTATTGGAAGGCCATGGAAATTTCTCCTAGTTGAAGACTCTTAGTCAATAAGGGAATAACGGCACAAACAATTGTCTGCCTTGAAATAAAACATCATTAAGACTAAATTACTTTTTCGGAGAAAATGTTTTTGCAAAGCAAGAACTAATGGGAACTAGTTTGATAGATAAAAAGATCGACCATATACAAAGGTGCTGAAAAAAAAACTGAATTTAAAAAGTTAAAGTTTCGCAGCTGTAGGCTGAAATCCTGTTTTGCTGTTACGTCAAAGGAGTAACTTTTGGAGCAAACTGCCTCAAGTTCAGAAATGTCACGTTGCACAACCTAGTACGCAACAGATAACACCTATGGAGATGTAGGGCCATTTGCCTCCAAAATGTATGCCTTTTGTGTAAGAGCTCAACAAGATTTCAGCCTTTTTTAAAAAAAAAATAAAGTTTATGCTTTTCCTCTAGTTAAATATCAACAGCCTCATCTGATTTTCTTCCATGGTTGTAGTAAGACTAGAACCTGACCTTGGAAAAGTTCCTTTTTCAGAATATGACTCCCAGTCGGCTCCAATCAGCATGGCTATAGAGGAACCAAGGAGCTTTAGCTCACAGAAGTAACTTTCTCAATCTTTGTCAGAAACTGCTTTCTCCTCCGCTTAGATTTCTGACAAATTGACCCCTGGGCATCACATTGACGCACAATAATAGATCCTGCTGTTGTTGCCAGGAGGACAACTGATGTGAACTTATTAATAACTGGAATTATTATTATTATTAGAAATCTTGTATATTGTTATATATTTATTATATAACATTTGGATTAAATGCTGTATTACTATAGTTATGAAGACCTGTAAACCATAAAGAAAGAAGACACCCAAAGCCATATATTTCAGTATCTTTACATATAGCAGATAGACTGCCTCCTTCTTTTTATGTGTGCTCACATTCTTCTGTTGTCATTAATACTACAGCACAGAGCCATTCTCTCACTCAGCTGACAGTCCCCTAAACACTGACACCTTTTTTTTATTGACAGCCAGGTCACTTTAAAACAGAGGATCACTATGTTTAAAGTCACTTCCTGTTCTACAGTGGTAAGATGCCTTGCATAGTAGTGTAGAACACTGGAGGCTGGTCACTCTGAGGTCAGGGTGATGTATTCCAAAAAGGAAGAGATATTCAAGATAATATAATAAATATCTGCTGGCTACTGGAGAGTTTCAGGAGAAGATCTGTCTATGCTTTGGAGACGACAGCAAAGCCTTTGACTATGTGGATCACTGGAAATTATCGGTTGTTCTTAAAGAAACAGGTGTACCTCAGCACTTGATTGTTCAAATGTGTAACCTGTACTGGAGACCAGAAACTACCATTCGAATAGAATATGGAGAGACAGAATGGTTTCCTACAGGCAAAAATATCAGACAAGGTTGACTTTTATCCCCCTATCTGTTCAATTTGTATGCAGAACATATACAGAAAGCCAGATTGAATTAGGATGAAGGAGGAATGAAAACTGGTGGAAGAATCATTAATATTTTAGGATATGCACATGACATCCTCTTATTGGCAGAAAGCAGCAATGACTCGAAAGGACTTTTAGTGAAAGTGACTGAAGAAAGTGTGAAAGCAGGAGTGCAGATGAACATTAAGAAAACAAAAATATATATAACACCTCCATGCAAGAAGTGGTCCTGATCTAACCTGGGTCCACCTTTGAATGAAAGACCACTATGCTTATAAAAGGGTGTGCATTAATAGCACTTTCTGATGCACTCTACCTAAATGGATGAAGGGCACATATGTTGGAGTTGGTTTCACTGGCACTGGGTGAAGGTGCCTTAACCATGTAGGTGAGGAAAACCATCCCCTCAATGCATGGGGAGTAATGTGAATTCCTTGGTGCACAGATAGTGTGGACCCTCTCAATTGTCAACTCTGACCAAGAAGATTTAACAGACATTTGAAACTCCATTTCCAAAAGTCAGAGACCACTCAATAGAAAGGCATGGGTTAATTGAAGCCCTGTGCAGGCATTCAGAATAGGCTTAAGCTCAGTTTTTTGGTAGAATATCCCCACCCCATTACCTCATTGCTTTCTTCTCACAAGTTGAGATAGTCTAAGGAGAGCCTCTGCTATATGTGAGGCTCTCCAGGTGGAAAATCTTGTTGCCTGATTCTACAGAGAAACTGCACAGAGAATACTCTCCTTTTCGTAATGCTTTCCCCAAGAAGACAGTGATGAAGGAAGGGTGAGGATTACCCTGTTCTTTATGGTGACATGCTCATATTAATCCCACCTTGAATGCCTGAACAGGATTCATGTTTGTTTCCTATCATTTTCCCTTTTTTTAGCTTAAGGCAGTACGCATGGGGAAAGCTGCAGCTACTAACCTAAAGTTTCAGAATGCTTCTTGACAGTGGCAGAGAGCTAGGAACTCTTGAGTATTAGTCTGGATCCAAATTTCCTGTTATTGTAAAACTGCAGGTAGGAAAGTGGAGGAGTCTAAAGACAATCTTGTTACTTTTTGACAGATGGGCTGTTTTATGTCATTTTGAAACTGCAAGAGTAAGTGAGATAACATTTATATAACTTTGAAACTACCAGAAGAAGGGAAACAAAATTAGGTTAGTTCCATTTTGCACTAAAAGGTGCAGGCACTTTACGCTCTGAAGTGAAGGCAACGAAATACATTGTCTATCAGATGGGGAGGGCTTGAAGATTATAAGTGAATTTCTTTGAGGATTGCTTAATTCTTTTTTCCCCTTTTATCAAAATGCTTTCTCTTCATCTGCATTAGTATTATTTGTAACTGATGGGTTTTATACCCTGGAGAAACATGATGGTGAAACCAATAGCAATAAAATGTCCAGGATAAACAAAACAATATTTCTGCATTACAAAAAATATTTATTTTAAGGGAAGCTGGCCAGATTAGAAGTGCAGAAAAGTGAATAAACAACAAGCTTCCATTTCTTTTATTTATTTATTTTTTCTTGAGGAGTACATGAATCACAATTGTCATATCTGTCATAACCATGACTTCCTTGGGGAAAATCAAATGTGGCGGGGAGGGGGTTTCCAGAAAAGAAATTGTCTTCCTCTTTAAAATCTGTTGTCTGAGGAAGATCAGAAATCCTGAAAGTCTCCTTTGGGAAGCTGTTTCTGTCTTACTGGCAAGCAGACTCTTATGTTTGGATACTGAACTCTGAATCTCTCCTATAAGGGCTAATTCAAAATTGGCAGAATAGTGATAAACACCTCAAAAGTATTAACATTAACCATCTTTTAAATTAAATTAAAATATCACAGTTGTTTGCTTTGATTCCATCTATGCTATTCATTTATACTATTTCTTTCCCTTAGTTTGTAAGGGTTTTTCCCCTTACAATTGGAAACAAATATAAATATAACTGTAGCAATTTGTTACTTGCATTTAATCAGTTGGTTGCTGTTGTTTTTAATTATGCAGGCATTCTAAAACAATAGGTCATTTAATGGCTGAAATCCAGTATTAAGTGTCAATGCAAGTAGGCCTGTTGAATCAATGACACTTATAGAGGAGTTGATTCACCAAATTTTCACTGATTCAAGGGACCTACTGTAGTTATTATTGGATTCCAGCTAATGAGGGATGACTTCGATCATTTGGGGACATAAGAAAACTTCTAGTTCCCTTCACACAGTTACAGGGCTGTGGCCTCCCTCCCAAGTCCTTTTAATCTGTACGATGTTGTTTACATTTTAAGCCTGAGAGGACGGACCATCTTCAATTCTGCAAACCACTGAAAGCTTTTTTTTTTCAAAGAGGAGGAGAATGACAAAAAATGCTCTACAAAAAAAACAGATAAATAATATATATATGCCTATTATTTGAAGGCCGCCCTTTTCCTGAAGAGGAGCTGAGGCAGGAGGTGAGCTGTGTTTGGGAGGACATTTTATTTGGTGAGGTATTTTCTTCTAGGCTGACCTTTGTTCTCCCTGACTGCAAGGTCTGAGGGGCGGGGTTTTGGCTTTAAATGTGGGCTGACAGAAGAAATTCTCTGATCTGGTAAATAGGAAAGCGAAATAGCATTGCATACAACTATGGGCCAGGAAAGTTTTGGGGGTAGGATCAGACTTCCTCCCTTTTTTTAATTTACTGACCAATTAATTCACTGTGATCAAAAAAAAACTGGAGGAATTTGCCCAAGCACTAGAGGAAACCCTTCCAGACCTGGCTGATGCAAATGCACCTGAATGATGGGAACATTTCAAGAACACTGTTTATAACACCACCTTGTCCACATTTGGCAAGAAGACCAAAAATATGGAAGACTGGTTCGAAAGCCATTCGGAGGAGTTGATGCCAGCCATCAAGGAAAAGAGGAGAGCTCTAGCAGTATACAAAGCCTGTCCTAGTGAATACAACTTTCAGGTGCTTCGACTTGCTCATAGCAAAGTCCAACAGTCTACCAGGAGATGTTCCAACAATTATTGGCTTCAGTTCTGCTCTCAGATACAGATAGCAGCGGACACAGGTAACATCAAGGGAATGTATGACGGTATCAAGCAAGCTTTAGATCAAATACAGAAGAAATCTGCTCCCTTGAAGCCTGCTACAGGCATGATCATCCAGGACTGAGCGCAGCAGATGGGATACTGGGTGCAGCATTACTCTGAGCTATATTCCAGAGAGAATGTTTTAACCAAAGAAACACTAAATAACATTGAGTGCCTGCCTGTCTTGGAAGAGTTGGGCAGCGAACCAACTTTAGCAGAAATAAAAGTGGCCTTGGATTCCCTCGCCTCCGACAAGGCACCCAGGAAGGATAACGTCCCTGCTAAAGAGATCATCACCACCGAGCTGTATGAAATCTTTTGTCTTTGCTGGAGGGTAGGTGGAGTACCACAGGACATGAAGGATGCAAACATCATCACATTGTATAAGAACAAAGAAGACAGAGGGGACCACAATAACTACTGTGGCGTCTCTCTTCTCAGCATTGCTTGCCCATGTTGTGTTGAAGAGACTCCAGGTACTTGCAGACAGAGTCTATCCAGAATTACAGTGTGGATTTCGAGCTAATAGATCCACCACTGACATGGTATTCTCTCTCAGTTGCAGGAGAAATGTAGGGAACAAAAACAGCCACTCTTTGTGGCATTCATAGATCTCACAAAGGCCTTTGATTTGGTTAGCAAGGATGGCCTTTTTAAAATATTTCCCAAGATTGTATGTCCACCTCAACTCCTTAACATCATCAGGTCCTTTCATGAGAAAATGAAGGGCACTGTAGTTTTTGACTCAACATCAGATCCCTTTGACATCCAAAGCAGAGTGAAACAGGGCTGTGCCCTCGCGCCGACCGTGTTTGGGATCTTTTTTACTGTCATGCTGAAGCACACCTTTGGAACTGCAACAGAAGGTGTCTATCTCTGGACCAGATCAGATGGAAAGCTCTTTAATCTCTCTAGATGAACTTTCACCAAAGACCAGGTGAAATGCACGTGAGACTTCCTCTTCACCGATGATGCAGCTGTTGTTGCCCACTATGCTGAAGACCTCCAACAGTTCATGAATCGTTTTAGCAAGGCATGCCAAGACTTTGGATTAACCTGAAGAAAACACAAGTCATGGGCTAGGGTGTGGACTCACCTCCCTCTATTACCATCTCCACACAAGAATTGGAGGTTGTTCATGACTTTGTGTACCTTGGCTCAACAATCTCTGACACTCTCTCCCTAGATGTTGAGCTGGATAAATGCATTGGCAAAGCAGCTACCATGTTCTCTAGACTCACAGAGTATGGCTTAATAAGAAGATGACAGCATATACCAAGATCCAGGTCTATAGAGCCTGTGTCCTGAGCCCACTCCTGTACTGCAGTGAGTCCTGGACCCTTCGTGCATGGCAAGAAAAGAAGCTGAACATGTTCCATATGCATTGTCTCCAACACATTTTGGGTATCACCTGGCAGGACAAAGTTCCAAATAGAGTAGTCCTGGGATGAGCTGGAATTTCTAGCATGTATACATTACTTAAACAGCGACCAATGTCTATGTTGGCTTGGGCATGTCGTGAGAATGGCTGATGGTCGGATTCCAAAAGATCTCCTGTATGGAGAATCAGTGCAGGGAAAGCACCCCAGAGAGAGACCACAGCTGCAATAGAAGGATATCTGCAAGTGGGATCTGAAGGCCTTAGGAATGGACCTCAACAGATGGGAAACCCTGACATCTGAGCGTTCAGCCTGGAAGCAGGCGGTGCATCATGGCCTCTCCCATTTTGAAGAGACCCTTGTCCAGCATGCTGAAGCAAAGAGGCAGTCTCGAACCCAGCAAAATCAGGGAACTGGACAGGGGACAGATTGTATTTGTCTTCAGTGTGTGTCGTATTGGCCTTTTCAGCCACACTATACTTCAGCCACACTGAGCCTCGTGGCGCAGTGGTTAAACTGCAGCCAAAACTGTGCTCACGACCTGGGTTTCAATCCCAGGTAGCTGGCTCAAGATTGACTTAGCCTTCTATCCTTCTGAGGTCGGTAAAATGAGTACCCACCTTGCCGGGAGGGGGGGCAATGTGTAGCCTGCATAATTAACTTGTAAACCGCCCAGAGAGTGCTTGAAGTGGTATATAAGCAGCACACTTGGCTTTTATACACTGTTCCAAGTTGTCCATACAGAACACATTACCATAGTCTCTCAAGACTGAAAGATGCCTAATCCTAATCCTACTTGAAGGCCTGCATCCCACTGAGCTTCTGCTGAGGGGAAAATCCCACTAGCATGATGACACCGGCTCATGCCCATAAACCAACCACTGGTGGTTATCCCCATGAAGAAAACCTGCCCTCTGTTTGCCAACAACCATGCTTGCACCAATGAGACAATCCTACATTACGACACTGGCAGGACCTCTCTCTCCACTGAAGTTCAATCAGATAACAGGCCAATATGCATGTGGTTGCATTTAACCTTACAGATGGTTAGGGCTGATACTGAGTGAGGGCTTTTTTTTGTACTTATCTCATTTGTGGTTTTAAAAGTTTTCTGTTGCTTTCTCTGTGTGTGATTTTGCAGTGTGAATGACAAATATTATGTGGTATGATACATGTTTCTCTTTTTTTCATGGCTGTGCAAGAATCAGCAAGGAAGTAAACAACATTATTTTCCATTAGATTCATTTCCTCCTTCTTCCTCACCCCACACTGTCCCCTCTCCCTCTTTCTTGGTCTCCTTTGGTATATTTCCAACCCACATGCCACCATTTCTTATGGTGACTTCAAGGTTCTGACACATTCAGAGAAGGGCACATGTAACAATCTGTGACTGGTTTTGTATAAAATATATACATTCCGTACTGTAATTGTGAAGAACAGAATGTCTGTTGAAGTGTTGCACTTAGTGCAAGACATTCAGCAGAACATTTTCCCCCAAAACCTTTGATTAATAATCCACCAGTTAGGTGCCTCAGGCTTATTTATCAGTAGGCCTTTCTGTTCAGAAGGATGAAAGATGATGGGTTATCCTCCTCCATCAGAAGTGTGTTCTACATCAATAAACAGGAAAACATGTATGTCTGGCTGGCTGTTTTAAACTGCCGGCATACTATGCTTATGGTTTTATGGACCAGCTAAAATTTCTCTGTGTTCATGAATACACGTTTTCCACTTTGAAATTTTCCAACGCAGTCTCCAAAAGTTATCAAGGCATGCTCAGGCGCATTCTCAGTTTAGCCGAGGATAATCTGATTCTGTGGCAAAGAGTGTCTGGCCCCATCTCATTGTTGCTGGACTACAATTGCCCTCAGTCAGCATTGCCAATGGTGAGTGATGATGACACCTTCCGTGCAACAACATTTGGAGAGACTCAAGCTGCCCCCTCCCCATGAATTCCTTGGACCCTCTTGTTAGTTCCACCTTATAGTACAACTAACCTTGCAGTATGTTCTGTTACTGAGGGAGTGACCTGACCACAGTTACTTACAAATCTTGCCACTTGTGTCAGTCAGGACAATCCTTTTTGCTACTTGCCTGTTACAGGCCTGTACGGGGCTGCAGCGCGTTGAGGCAGGCAACAGCGACATCCAGGTGGCCCTCCCTTGTTGACGTGCTTTGCACTAACACCCATCCACATCTGGATACACTGGCATGGGTCTAATTCTCTACCATTCAAACCACCTGGACTTAAAATCCATAATTTAAAAGGGAACAACTTTGAAGGGTCTGAGGATAAAATTTTCTGCCCTCAGGGCCTTCAGGATTCATGAAGACTGTCTAAACTGCCTCAAAATGTTAGATACCAGCTTCCTTTTTTTGAAAGATGGACATTTGGGGTATTAAATGGTGTTGCTGCCAATTTTAAAAGGGTAGTGTCCATACTGGAGGTGTCCAAGAGCTGCAATGAATGCCAAACCACCCTTCTTCTTTTTTGGTCAGAAAAAGAGGGTTGGGGTGGTACAGGTCCCAGGGACTGTCCACTAGAGATGGAGGTATTTGTATTCGTATACGAATATCCCCACATAGGTGGCATTAACGAGGATCCAGCCCCATGGGGCCAGACAGTCCACTCACCAATCCGCTGTGAACATGGATGTTGTGAGTCTACCAATAGTTCTGCAGTGCGCGATCCGCTCGCCACTCTTCGACCTTGCAGCGAGACTTGTCTTTCCGCCTCCTGCCAGGAGTGGTGAGTGGATCGCGTGCTGCAAAGCCATTGGTAGAATCACGCCACTTGTGATCTCTGTGGTGGATCGGTGAGTGGACCTTCTGGCCCCATGGGGCTGGACCCACGTTAACACCACCTGTGCGGGGATATTCGTATTCGTATACCCCCATCTCTGCTGCCCGCTCTGATCTATCTGATCCACACTGGACCCTTTCATTGGTTTAAGACTGGAAAGGTCAGGAGAATAAGAAGGCCTTCATCTAGTGCACAAAGGGTCACAATGGATCCTGCTTGTTGAAGAGGATTCCACGAGTGAGAGGGGCCCTCCCTTCAGTGATTACAGCCTCGTGTCATTTGGCAAGGATTCCCTAGGAAGTGACTCTGAAGATGATCTCCCAAGCAATGTGAACAGGAGGTCATAAATGTGTTTAATTTAAGGCTGGAAGTGGATGATTCCAATCTCTGCCTCATGGCTGTGAACTACAAGAGGAAAGGCGAGAGCTTGCAGACCTCAGATCTGAACTGGTTTTTATCTATAAAACTAATCTGTGGTTAGAATTCTGATCAAATCAGGCCTCTGCTTATTTAACAAGAATCCAGTAAAATCACACCATATGAGTAGACATGAGATATTCATACAGTATTCATATCTCTGAGGAATAATATCAGCACCACAGTTGCCAGGAAGTCCACTCTCTCCCCCCGAACCAGCAGGTCCTACTAGTTGCAGCACAGCATGCATGGCCAGTGTCATTCCCATTGAACCAATTGTGGAAGCAGCCCAGCCAATGCTTCCCCACCTCCCCACACAGCTGATCATTCAACAGCTGAAGAAGGAGACTTGTCATCCTGCCTCCTCGCCAGAATGGTGGGCTGCACAGGGAGGCAGGGAAGCACCAGCCAGGCTACTTCCACGATTGGCGTTATGGGGATGACACTGGCCATGTGCACCGTGCAGTAACCAATAATTGGATGTGCTGGCGCAGAGGGGAGGGACTGGACTTCCCAGGCACCTCTGATACCAATATTCTTATTTGTAACCCCAGGGATACAAAAATGAATATCCTATGTCTATTTATGAGCCCTTATTGTCCATTTTCCTGTGTTATATCCCCTCAAATTGCCTCCAACTTATGGTGACCCTATGAATCAGTGATCTCCAAAATGTTCTGTCCTCAACAGCCCTGCTCAACTCTTATAGATTCAAGCCTGTAGCTTCCTTTAGGGAGTCAATCTGTCTCATATTTGGTCTTCCTCTTTTCCTGCTGCCTTCCACCTTTTCCTATCTAGGACTCACTTATATGCATCTCTGGCAATCCAAGCATTCAAAAAGCTCTCCTCCAGCACCATATTTCAAATTAATCTCTCCACCCACACTCCCGGCCAACTTTCTTAACTGTTCAGCTTTCACACCCATACATGGTGATCAGAAATACAAGAGTATGAATGATCTTAGTCATGTTCTCCAGCAACACATATCCCTACACTTGATTATCTTTTCTAATTCCTTTGTTGCTGCCTTTCCTTCTTGTTCATACCAACCTTATTAAAACCAGCAATTGACACATCAGAATGAATTGCAAGTGTGATCAGATTTTTTTAACCATTCTACCTCATTTTCTCTCATTCTTTCCCTTCCCTCCCCTTCTCTTCCAATTCTTCCTCCTCCTCCTCCTCCAAACCCACGCACGTACAGTACTGTCTCTTGCTTTTCTTAGAGTTTTCATTTCTCTGATACCACTGGTTGCAGGACAGGTGAAAGAATTGTTTAAAGAAGGATAATTGGAGAATTAATATTTCAATTATAAAAGCTTTGCACTGTTAGGCTGGCAGCGGCTGTATTTTCAACACACTGTAGAACAGCTGAATGGATGAAGTGCCACTCACTTACATAAATGTACACAATGTCTGTATGCTATGATATTTTACTCCTGTTATCACAGCACACAAAACAAACAATTAAAAGACAAGCTCATCCATTCCCTACATCTCCCCCGGATCAGCATTATAATTACATATGGCATACATAGGAAAGCAAAAATTTCCAGTAACCATTCATCAAAATATACTGGATCCTTTATTTTTGGGAAAGTGTTCTGTATACATTATGTGGTTTTCTTAAAATCTTGTGGACCCATTGCAAACGTTTCCCTCCTCCCTGATTCTGATGTGCATTATGAAAATGTATTCTTTTATGTTGCATGAACAGTGAAAGATTAAATAAAAATACTACTTCCATTCAGAGATCATAATCAAAGTGAACTATGGTACTGTTATTTAGCACAAAGAATTGCACAAGGCATGCTGAAGGAACCGGTGGGTTTAAGTTGCTGTAAACATCCCTTGGCATGCCTGACATTTCTTGGTGGTCGGAGTTCACAGTTTTATATTTCAAAGACCATGAATTGAGACAGCTTTACAGTTGCTCTTGTGTCTTGTTCCTTGAAAGGGCCTCTTTAGCAGCCACCAAAACTAGTCGGCTTCAGAGGTTCAGTGCTGAAATGTCCCCAATATTTTGCAAGAGTCAAATTAATTCCAATTCCAGCCATATATCAAAGAGAAATCATCCCACTTTTTCTAGATATCTCACTCACAGCTGTCTGTGTCAACAAAATTATTTTTGTTCTCCCTGCTGGGCACAAAGTAGGGTCTTCTACTGTTGCCTAAATTCTGCCTTCTACAAAATTAAAAACATGCATGACCTGCTTTCACAATGGTGTGTGAATCTGTACTGAATTTTGTTTCGAGCACTGCAGAACACTGTAAATGGGAAGGTTTCTGAAACATGGTTGTTGTGGGTTTTTCGGGCTCTTTGGCCGTGTTCTGAAGGTTGTTCTTCCTAACATTTCACCAGTCTCTGTGGCCGGCATCTTCAGAGAGCACAGAGTGCTGTCCTCTGAAGATGCTGGCCACAGAGACTGGCGAAACATTAGGAAGAACAACCTTCAGAACACGGCCAAAGAGCCCGAAATACCCACAACAACCATTAGATCCCGTCCTTGAAAGCCTTCGTGAATATATTGAACGTTTCTGAAACAGCTGTCCAGTTTGGCTCAAACCAATTACCTGCTATGCAAACCTGCTCGACCGAAGTCGTTCTGTACAACAACATATTTCTTATAGTTTTAACTGAATGTTTATGTATCGTTAGGAAAGGAAGAAGAAAAGACAAAATCCCACACATCCGCCTTTTCTGACTTCAGCCAAATACCTTTCTGCTGGAGGCCGAGTCAGTCTTGCCAGCCGGGAGAGAGAAACTGAATTAAGTTGAATAAACTGGTTTTCATTTGGGAAAGGACTACCTGGTAAATAATTTTTCATGGGCTATTATTTGTGCCTGATAACATCACTGGGGCCCAAGTCTGTTGACTCAGCACAACAGAAGTTGATATATGCATTTATGAAGTAAATTTAGTCAAGAAGCTGGCGGAGGAAAATTTTCTCAAAGTAGTGCTACTGGAATTTGGGTTGTCAGCTGCTATAGCAAGCTGGGGTTTTTCTCCCTAAACAACTGATTACATCTTTAAAGCATATTTAAAATGTGTCAAGATTTAGTTTCTCTTAGTACCTCTGGAATAGCTGCACACCTCTGAAACAAGGAAGCCGCCAAATGAGTACTGTAATGTGGGACAGTCCGCATGGTGGTCAGTAAAAAGCCTATGCATCACATTCCATATACCATTATGGCCTCTAAATCTGTCACATGCCTCCGAGATCAACTGTTGTAGGAATGCTTAAGGGAGTATATTTTTAAACATACAGTATATTTATTTTTGCCCATCCAGTAGTATAGGGGTACAAATCATGGTTTCCGGAAGAGGCAAGATCTCACAGTATGAGGTGAAAGGAAAAATCACATGTCATCCCCAAGGACAGAGAGGGGGGGGGAAGTTATATATGGCCTTAGCTTGTATAAAAATCTGTAGAGGATCACTCTGGCTGAGAAACTAACAAATAAGGGCAAACAGAAAAGACACCTTATTGGCTCGCTGTCCCCCTCTCTGTGTGCGTGTGCACATATTACATGTAGAAGGAGGATTTCTATGACATTTCATATTTTCTCTGCAACCTATATTTGAACCCATAAGCAAGTTCAAACATGTTTCTCAGTAATCTGGCCTTTTTCACTCAAACACAGGGTTCTGGAAAAAATATGACATGTCATGGAAATTCCTTCCCCCCCCCCAATTATATGTCTTTCATCACCTCTGAAAATATCTATCAGTTTTTATTTCTTCTTAATCTAGTCTGATTTCTTTCCTCAAAATTGCAATGGCCATCATCCAACACTGGCATTAGGGCCATGGAAGCAGCGTCTGTGGACAGAAGCGGGAGCACTGCAATGCTCCCTCCTTTCCTGCAGCTGCCCAAAAAACTTAAAAACACTTAAAAACCTGCAGTGGAGGCAAGGAGAGACAGCGGGTCCCAAATGCCAAATGCTACAGAAAGGCTTAGGTTAAATTTAGGCCAATGTTTTTAATTATTTTTAAACTGTATGTGTGAGAAAGAACGAGAGAAAGAGACAAGAGTGAGCTTCTTTTTCTCTTATAGTGCTGGCACAAAATAATCTCTGATTCAGATCTCAAATATGGCAAGCTATCCCTCACAGATATTTGCAAATTCTTGCTTTTGCATACAGAAATATCTAGGTTTCCCAGAGAGAGGAAGTAATGAATTAAACCATTGAACTAATATAGTTGCTGGTGATACGTTTCTATTTTTGGGGTGGAGGAGAACAGATAACAGCATTACATTTCAAAAGTCATGTAATGAGTGGTAATGGCATTACCTGCTTTATTATAAAGAGGACAATATTTTATTTCTGTGTTGAAGTTATCTTTCCATAGCATTGTTAAGACCTAGGTTAATATTTCCAAGTGCTGTCTCTTTTAAAAACACAAGGCGTTTAAAGGGTGGCTGAACAGCATGCAATTCGTGGGGAGCAGATGAGGGTGGAAAGAGGCATCGCAGATCAGTAGCCAAACTTCACAGCACAAGATGTTAAGTGCCATGTTTAAAGGGTTGCCTTCAACCTAGCTCTTTCCAGATAGGCTACACTTTTCTAGTGGGCTACAAATTCCCCGTGTGGGATTTGTACAGATCTGTAAAGTGCTGGATAGGGAAAGGCAAGTTAAACCTCCAAAAGGACACTGTTGAAATTGCTAATAACAACATATACTTGTGGAGAAATGGTGTCAGCCCAAGTATTTTCTGTATTAACCCCTGTGGTTTCTAACATTATGATCAAATGGCAACATAACATGTTAACAATTCCCCCTGTCCAATAAACAGGTTTTATTTTCCAGCTCAGTAGTGGTTAATGAAATGTGCTAAAACTTTTCTACTAATGTCTCAATCTCTAATCCAGACTGAGGCTGCAAATCTGTATACGCTTAAATGGGATTTGGCCCTATTGAACTAAACTGGGTTTACTTTTGAATACTTTAATTAGTTGAGTTTAATTTCCACTGAGGTTCTACACATGACTTAAGTCATCAGTGGAAATACATTTTTTAAACCACGTGGGAGGACTTCCCCACCCCCGATATTGGAAGGGAGGACAGAAATTTTGAAACAACATTCAGTACTTTTTGTACCTCCTTTGCAAACGTCAAGTCACTTTTAACATTTCGAATTAAAGAGTATTATGCATAACTTGGTTTTCTTATTAAATTGTTATGTTGGGTATATTGCATTTAGATGTAGAGTTTATTTTGAAGGTGATTACGAAATCCATTAATTGGGCACACTTGTAAATGTTCTACTTTTTTTTTGTTGCTGCAAATAGGGCTACAAGCTGATGAAATCCAGCATCTCTTCATTTTCCCCCAGTTTATGAGAAGCAACAAAAAGTTATTAAACCTTCTGTTATTAATCTCCTCTACAATATCAATCAGCCACAGAAAAGCAGTCATTTCCAGAAAAGATGGGGCAAAGGGAGGGAACCGAACACTAACAAAAATAATATTTTTGCAAACACAACTCCAACAGTTTCCAGGAAACATGTTTCTTGGAAACTGTTGGAGTTGCGTTTGCAGCCTCACATGCATGTGATTTGTGTGACTAGGAAAGACTTATCATAGCTGGGCTGATTCTACATCTATCCAGCACTAACCAATAGTTTCTTCTAACCTTTGAATTCAAAGAAATATCCAGCTCTCTGCTGAGTGTTGTTTCCCCCTCTCTTTGTCTGTTGGAGGCAGTTGTTTGTTTGCTGTTGATGTGTTCAGCTGGTTGCTCAATGTGAGCACAGAAAGGAAAGCAGCACACAACTCTGTAATTTCAAGTAACTGTAAATAAAGAAACATTTTAATTCTTTCAACTATACATGTCTCAGAGGGAATTATTGAAACTTTAACTTCCAGTTAATGAGAAAGGAGTGGACTATCTTGGGACCTTGTAGTTATTCCCCTCTGTGGATCTCTGTCCTTCTACTATGTAACAAAAAAGGAACTTTACCAGCAATTCAAAAATTCTGCAACACAAACTTTTGACAGATCTCCCTCCTTTTTCCCTATCATCAGTTATTGCCTCCTGTAACCCTGGTATTTTGGAGGACTGGTAACTCATCTTGTGTTCATATTGCCTTCCCATGTGGACTTATTGCAACCAGAACAAGGATTTCAGGAATCAATCCTTTCTTTCAGAACTCTGTTCATGTATAAAATACTATCTTTAGAAACATATTTTCATCCTGGAATTCCAAATCATCCTATGCTTTGCTTCCTGCTGTGACCTTGTGTAAAAATCACATGGTTTTCATTACTGAACCCAGAGCATGGTTCTGTACAATAAATGGCTCTGAACAAAACTGGCTAAATGAGGACAGCTTTCCCATTTCTTGGTGATTTGAAGTCAAAGAACTCTGTCAGTTTCTCATACCAAAATAAACTGCTTGCTCTTTTAAAGTTATGTTGAGTTACCCTTTAAAACATCTTGCAAATATTATAATTGATTACATTTTTAAATTATACACCTCTTCATATCAAGTTTGCAACTCTTCCAAGCAGCTCCTTTCACTTCAGTCAATTGGGGGAAAAGGTGGTCTCTGTTCCCTGTCTTATTTTTTTAAGAGGGAGTGGGTGCTGTTCAGAGAATATTTGGCTCTTGTTCTGAAGAAAGTTTTCAAACTGTTTTTTACTATGGTAAATTCATTTTTAATTGTTATAATGTAATCTATAGTAATTTGCAGCTTTTGCAAACTCTGCTCCTACTGCCTCTCACACTGGCCTTGCCTTTGTAGGAAAGAATGAAAGGGGGGGAAATCACCTTTTCCCGCTGAAAACAAGGGTGGGCATTATCTTTATTTGACCACTAACACTTCACAAACAGGCACCAGCTTTTGAGTCCTGCAGAACTCTTTATCAAGCATTGCCCACCCTTGTTTTTTTTTTGTTTGTTTAAAAAGCCGACACAGCTATTTTGAGGGTTTTTCTCTCTCTACTAAACGTGGTTTTAAAAAGCCTTTTTTTAGAGGGAACCCCTGTTTTTCAAGACCTCTTAAGTATGTTTTTGGGAATCTATGAGGAGATACAGAAAATGCTTTATAATTTAGATGCAAAAGAATTTCCTTGTACCAGTGCTACAGCTACTTTCCCCTCAGAAGTCTATCAATAATTTTAGAATAAGCGTTTAAGGTGCAGTTTCAAGAAGAGTATGTTGTAGATATTTAAAAGTGCTTCCATAAACTGTTCTCGATTCCTCAAAGCACAAGCAGAAATGTGTAACTAACAGCTACCCTGGGAAGTAATCATGTCAGTTACTCTTTCCACTTGAACACTTCACCTAAACTGCTACTGGGACAATATGGGAATCGGTTCTCTCGCTGCACAGGTAATGTACAAATAAGGTGATGACATGGGTAACTGAAGATGTTACTCTTCCAGTGCCATACTGAAAGCTCTCTGAGGGCCTTTTAGTGCTGCTGTGCAGTTACTGTATACAGTAATTTGATTACTTCTGTATAGGAAGATAGTGGGGGAGGAATAATTACATCATCATCCTCGCTGTCATAACAGCAGTGACATTTCTATAATAATTGAGAAGGGAGGCTAGGTAAACTCCCTCCCTCTTTACTTTCTGGCAAAAGGTGGAGAAAATTTATTTTAGGCATTTTTAAGCAGCTAAGAGGACAGCAAAGAGATATGATTTTTGGTAGTACTACTTATTGTTGTTCATGTGTTTTAATAGGTTTCAAACTATTTTAACTAATTGTTTTAATACTATATGTTTAATGCTCTGTAATGTAATACTTTATCATATTTTAAATTGTTTCTGTTTATTTGTTTCCCCCCTCCCTCCCAATCCAATTTTTAATACAACATCATCATCTTAGAACCGCAGAGCTGGAAGGGACCCTGTGGATCATCAAGTCCAGCCCTTGTCAAGGAGGCACCGTGGGGAAATTGAACTCCCAACCTATGGGTCCATAGCCAGAGGCCTAAACCACTGAGCTATCCAGCACTTCTTGTTTCAAACACTTTAAGCTGGCTTCAGTCTTCTGGGGGGGAAAGGTATATATATTTTTCAAAGTAAATTTAGTAATTTGTGAGCTGCCTTGAGTCCCTTCACTGGGAGAAGGGAAGCATAAAAGTGCAATTGATAAATAACAGAAATCCTCCTTGCAAGTTGACCTCTATTTGCTTCCTTGCTTTGTTTGTTTGTTTAAAAAAATGTTTTCCCTGCCTTTCTCCTTAAAAAGGACCCAAAACAGCGTACATAACTGGAAAGAAAGTGTTTGCAACCTAAAAGCAGGAAGGTATGCAAGTATTTTAAAAAGAATTAAATGAACATTAAAAATGTTAAACAAAAGCGTTACAAAACATATTTTAAAACAACAAAAACACAAGCATCTCATTTTAAAACCTTCCTTAGACAACCATTCACTAAGGAAAAGCTTGCCTGAAGAAAGACAGGAAGATTGGGGCCAGCCTGGCCTTTCATGAGAGGGAATTCCAGAGTATGGGAGCAGCCACGGAGAAGGCCCTCTCCCTTGTCTCCACCAAATGCCCCCTGTGATCTTAACACCTGGGCAGACTCATAGAGGGAGATAGCTTGGGCCCAAGCTGTTTAGGGCTTTATGGGTTAGAACCAGCACTTTGAATCATGCTCGGAAACAAATTGATAGCCAGTGGAGTTGCTGTAACAGGAGGGTTGTGTGACCCCTGTGACCAATCCCAGTTAACAATATAGCTGCCGCATTTTGGACCCACTGATGTTTCCAAGCACTTTCCAAATGAGGCCCGTGTAGAGAGTGTTATTGTAACCCAGCCAAAATGTAACTAAGATATCTGCCACCATGACCATATCAGACCTATCCAGGAACAGGTGCAGCACTAGTTTTAATTGTGCAAAGGCACTCCTGGCCAGTGCCGAAACCTGGGCCTTTGGGCTCTAAACTGAATCCAGCAGCACCCGAAAAGTGCACACCTGTGTTTTCAGAGGGAGTGCAACCTTCCTGCATAAGGTTTCCTTCTTGTATACTAACTTATGTTCACTAACCACATAGGACGACAACTTCCATGTTTACAAACAAGAAGCAGAGTTTGGAAAGGTCACTTTTTGAAATCTACCACCCCTAAAAACCAGAAGCTATAGCCTGAATCAAATTTTATGTTTTATCCATTTTGCAGTGTGGACGAGAGAACATACACACACACCTCCTGGCCACTAATTGCATGTGTCTCTTTTTGTTTGTGTGTGTGTGTGTGTTTGTGCGTGCCGCGCACGTGCATGTCGCATCTCTTTGTGTGTGTCTTTGACCTGTGAGTGTCTTTGATTGGTCAGAGCCTTCCTGCTCTCCTCTCTTTCCCTGTGCATGGTGGAAGAGGCAGGGAGCAGTGCAAGAGAAGCCCCAGCATGCACAGGGGTACTCAGACCTCCATTTCTTGCCACTTCCTCGGAACAAGCCTCCCAAGAAAAAAATGTGGCTAATTTCATCTAATTTTTTCCTGCTGTCTGGGACAGTTGTAGGCCTCAGCTGCCCAAAACTCTGGTGCTTGCGCCTTCACTGCTTACTGTTCAAATAACAGCATTGACTCCATAAACAGGCTACAGCTGTTTAGGCTTTCGAAAACCTGACACCTCCTTCTACTTGGGCCCCACCATCTCCCTGCTCTTTGTCTTTGACTTTTCTGCAGACTGAAATCTAATACCTTTGTCTGCATCTGCTGCTAGACTAAAAGCTTCTTTCCCCCCAGCCATGTCACAGCTCCCTTGTGGCTCATTAAACACATTTACATTTGACTCTTAAAGCCCCAAACAGCCCTGTTTCACGCTTAGCAATGGGTTATTGATGAAAGAAGCAGTCTGCTCTCAGCTTATGCAATGACAGCAGGAACTTCAGAGACTCTGAAATCTCCATATTTCTCCCTACAAAAATACTGCCCCACCAACCCAACCAACACCCAACTGAAAAACAAACAAAACTCCTCCCTGGACATAATCACAAAATCAATATATCTAGCAAAGGACAAACTGAGTTCAATGCAAGTGAAATCCTTCCAACAAACAATGATCATCTTCCACAACATAATCAGGGAAATGGAAGCATTTCATAGAAAGCAGACTGGACTTTAGCCAAATCCTGAGAAAGTGTGGAGACACACATCAAACACTTCCTTGATAACAATGGAAAGAGCACACCTTTAGTACTTGAACATGTTTATTATTCACATGTTCCCTTTTATGGGGAAAAGTGGGGAATTAGTGGAAAGCAATGAATTATTATCATACTTAATTTGTCACAAAAGGAAAAGCTACAAAGAGTGTACTGTATAAAAAAAAGAAGATATGGGGGAAAATAGATTGCAAAGTGGGATACACGTTGTTACATGCCATTAAGTCATTTCAGATATACAAAACCCATATGAATCAGCGCCCTTCAAAAGGTTCTGTCATGAACAGGCCGCCTCAGATCTTATAGACTCATGGCTATGGGTTCATTTATTGGATTAATCAATCTCATGTTCAGGCTTCCTCTTTTCCTTCTACTTTCGACTTTTTCCAACATTACTGTCTTCTCCAGTGAGTCTTCCTTGTGTTCTTGTGATATGTCCATACTACGTTCTCCGTTTAGACCCAGTAGCTAGACAAACCGCAGAATGGCTTTCATGATACAGAAGTTATTCACACAAGAGTTTCTCATTTTGGCTATGACATACTCAGATGGCATAGCCTAATGAAAGAGGGAGGGCTTAAAGCCTGAGTGTTGGACAAAGTGACACTCAAGAGAGAAGAGCAGGCAAGGTTGCTGTCAGAAGAAGGAACTTGTGTTAGTGCAAGATCTGCAATTAAATAGCACCATATCAAAGTCTGGAAAAGTGCTGTTACTGTCACTTCCACGGCCAATTAAGGCACACCCATACATCAAAATTGAAAGTTTGCAACTGGAGATGCCAACGCCCAACCTGATCCCCTGAGGAGAACCCACGTCCAGCTCAGAAGGAAAAGTGCATGGAGCAACTATGGCAATGTGTGGCAGAAAGGCTTTCTAGATTTCTCAGCAACATGTTTTGCTGGTGTGGATTTTCTTTAGGGCAAACACAGTCAAAATATGGCCCATTAGCTATTTGCAGCCCCAAGGCGCCGCCAGACATCCCACACACACACAGACACATACACACACATCTGATAGTTTCTAGTTTCAGATCTAGAACAGCTCGGGAGCAGCACACATACAGTTACTCCCAATGGGCTTTAGGCAGCTTTCTTCATTGTTTTTTTTTTTAAGTAACAGAAATAATTATGTCAATTGGCTTATTTAAAATAAATAAATAAAACTTAAGAAAGAGCCATTGGGGCATGAGAGAAGGTGTGGCTCCCCAAGACTGGAGGATGGGCCTGTGTAGCCATTGGATCTGTGGAAGCTGCAATCTCTGCTTTAGGGGTTATTTATTTATTTATTTATTTATTTATTTATTTATTTATTTATTTATTTATTTATTTATTTATTTTATACCCCACCCATCTGGTCTTGCAACCACTCTAGGCGGCTTCCAGATGCATAAACAAAAACATACAAATATAGACAAAAATTATAACATCGGCTAATAAATTAATAAATTATTCAAGATGGCAAGAAAAGAGAAAGAAGAGGTAATCAAGGATTAATTGGAGGGAAGGGCTGTACGAACATCCATCTTTTTAGTTGGTTTTTGAAGATACCCAGCGAAGGGGCCGCACGAATCACTGGAGGGAGATTGTTCCAGAGGCGAGGAGCCACTGCCAAGAAGGCTCGGTTTCTAGTTCTTTCCTTCTGGGCCTCTCTCGACGTCAGGCTCCTCAGCCTCACCTCCTGACTTGCGCAGGTGATACAGGTAGATCTTGGTGGGAGCAGGCGTTCTGCCAAATATCGAGGTCCTAAACCGTTTAGGGCTTTATACGTAAGCATTAATACTTTGAAGACAATGCGGAACCGAATGGGCAGCCAGTGCAGCGCGGCCAGAATAGGAAAAATATGTTAGTATTTTCTCGCTCCACTAAGGAGTCTGGGCGCCGCATTCTGCACTACTTGGAGTTTCTGCATCAGCCTCAAAGGCAGCCCCACGTAGAGGGTGTTACAGTGATCTAATCTTGAGATTACAAGCGCATGCACCAAGGTAGTGAGTGCCCCCACATTGAGGTAGGGTCGGAGCTGGGCTATCTGACAAAGGTGGAAGAAGGCGGTGTGGCCCACCGACGCCACCTGTGTTTCCATCGTGAGGACCGGGTCCAGATGGATCCCCAGACTGCGAACCCCAGTCTTTGTAGCAAAGGTCACTCTCCCCAAACGAGAGTCACCCAGACCGCCTACAGTGGGGGCACCCACCCTCAGAACCTCCGTCTTGTCCAGTAAATCCCCCTTTCTTCTGGCACATAGCATTCTCCTATAATACTAGTTCCTGACCAGTTATCTGCAGCCAAGGTGCACAATTCAGGTGGGACTCAGGGGCAGATTTTTACCACCAAGGCTCAGAAATGGTCCTAAACTGGGGAAAATGTGGATGTGTCCAGACATCCACTTCACTTTTGATTTGTAGGATTTGGAGGATCGGCGTAATTTTTCCAATGCAAAAATCACAGTTTACAGCAGCCTCCAGACTTAGAAGGGGGCAGAATATTGGGGGGAGGGGTATGGAAGCCTGAGGAACTGAAGAGTGGGCTTTGGCACTGCATATACCTCATGGGTTTCCCTTTGACCACCTCAGTCTAAAGAAATGATTTCCACAGAGGAGGAGTGGAAAATGGAGCTGATATCTACACACCTTGCTGTCAGATTAGTTATGTTACAGATACTATCCAGCAGGTGTCTGTGACACTTAGCTAATCTTATTCCTGATAGTCATCTAGATTACAAGTACTCTATAGCCTTGGGAAAACTCAGATATAGCCCATCAACAACACTATGTTGCATGAATTCTAGGAACAATTCTGCCAAAGAAGGTGGACTTCCTAGAAAGAAGTCACCTGGATCTCAGAACAGTGACTTACTGCTCAATATCGGTCCAGCTACAAACTTCTCCCAGGAAATAGCTGGCCAAACAGCTCTCATCCAGTTCTGGTACTGTGTAAGGCTGAGTTCCAGGTATTTGGTGGGTCAGTTCACAAAAATGTGACTTGAAAAATATGTCTTCCTCAATCCAATTGCAAAACTTTACATACTTGCCTAGAGGTGGTGGAACGTTCCTAAAGACTGAAAACATGACTGCATGGAGGGAATTGTGTGGAAAGTTGTTTACTCCTGCTCTGACCTGCAGCAAGCTCTTTAAAAGATAGGTAATTGAGTCTCTTTGCCAGGCTTCCTGAGTAGAATCTACCAGCTGTGCCTAATTGGAGTGGCTAATTTTCACTAATATGAATTTTCTCATGCGATTTTCCTCTTGGCAGTTTCCCCCCCCCTTATGAATTGCCGATCTGAAAGAAAACACTGACAAACTGTTCTTAGAAGAAAATGAGCACAGAGACAAGCACACAAAAAGACCCTTGCAGGTTGTTCTAAAGCTCCTTTTCAACCCTCCTGCTGTCTTGTTTCTGCCATGACCTCCACAAGATGTCAATCATCTCATGTTGGATAGGTCAACTCCGTCATCATCAGCAGCGGCAGCCTTGACAATTTTCAAATTTTATTATGCTTCTTTATAAAGGGTGGTTGTATTAACAGTCACTAAAGTTGTGGGAAGCTGGGTGTCAAGCCAACTCTTCTGTGAGGAAAACGGAGGTAGTCACCTCAAGCGGCGCATCTTGGCTACCATGGAAGGTCACTGAATTATTCGATTTGTTATGACTTTATTGCTAAGAGTGGGGAGAATTGCTTCTGGAATTTTCTGCTTTATGTGCCAAAATAATTTGGTTCTGTCTTTGATTTCAATGCCCTCCATCCCAACTCCTATATGGGCACGAGCTGCCACTGTGCACTTACTTCCTGGGTGTTCCATATTCCGCTTGGAGATTAGTCACAACCCTCACTATAACTGGTTTTGCTAGGAACAACATATTCTTGGTTCTTATTTTCACGCCTGCGAAGATGTACACTACGCATGGACACATTCATGCACAAATAGTGTATGGATAGTTAGATTGACCTCCATTTTTCAACTTTTCTTGAGTTTTGAGTTGAGGGGGCACAATGCGCACCTGCTCTTCAGAATTCATCACTATCCCTCTGCTGTTAAGGGCAACTGACCTTTTCACCTTTGGCCAACAATCTCTTCCTCTCTACCTCTGCTTCTACCTCCAGCACAACCAGCTCAAAAGGACCATTAGGGACAGCGCTGTGCTACAGGTTCATAGGTAGCTTCTGAATGTAGGCTCCTATCACTTCCTCTTAGTCAGACTCTCTTCCTCATACCCAAAAGCTACCACTGTGTTATTGCAGGGACATCACTGGAACATCACTTTCTGCCATAAGGGCAGCTACGTAACAAAAACCTAAACCCGCAGGAAACTGGAGACACGAGGAAGGTACACAACACAGACACACACACACACACAAATATTCACATAATTTTTATAACAGTGCAACTATTCTTCCTATCCTGGTTTTGTTATGGAATCTTAGTTTCGATATAATTGTCAGTCACACAATGTCCGTCAGAAAATGTGTCCACAAGTTATTAAGGTACAAAAGTCCTTCCAAAAAAAATATGGAGCAAACTTTCCCCATTTAGTTCTATTAATGCTTGTACTTTTGTAGATTGCTAGCTGAGTAAATTCTCCTTGAACTAACTGGGGTGTATGTCTTTGGTAGACATGTAGGGGACTGTGTTACAGTTCTGTATATATAAAGTATCTAAAGTCAAGACAGCCATGATGACATCCCAGCTCTGGCAGAGCAAGATGATATATAAAGCTGTATACAGGTTGTGCCAAAGTGGAACGATGGATTAGTATCATTCAGTAAACTTTGTAATTTACTGAACACTTGCAATCATGTCTCTGTAGCCCTATTCCAACTCTATATCCAGCACTGCACTACACGGGTCCCTCTATCAGCTCCAATATGACCAACCATTGGGCATGGTACGAGTTGCGGGGGGGGGGGAATCAGAAGTAATCTACCTTAGAATATGTTACTATTACTCTATCACCCTGGCCATAAAAATCATAGCTCTGAATCATCCCATATTGACCCCTAAGGTCAGCACTTCCTCTAAAACATTTATTGTGACTAAAATGAGAATCCAACACTGACTCACAGAATAGATTTGAAAGAAAGAAATGTCCCTGTTTTCTAACAAGCTGATGGAATCAAAACTGACCAGAACTGAGCTCAGATGAGCCAAATAGATAGCACTTTTGGGTTTTGTTCTCTATCAGTCTTCTTGAGTACGTATATGGGAAAGCCCAAAGGGGGTGAATAGCCAAATTTCTTGATTTCTGAGGGAAAGTGATCACATGGAGAAAAGTAGGGCTGTTACAGGGCTGTTATATTATGTGCCATATAAAGATTTGATGACCATGTTCTATCAAGACCTCATAAGTACCCTGAAGCAAAAGAATGCTTGATTGCAATCAAAACATCTCTTTTTTGAGATGAAGATAAAATACAGATAGATCCATTCCTTGTTTAGTGGAAAGGAAAGATATTTGCATGTATCTAATCTGTTGGAAAGCTCTAAACCTCTCATGTCTCTGGGCCGTTAAACAATGCAATTGTACAGGGAAAACAAGCTTCCATTATATGGCAAAATAATAACATCACCTAAATCAGTGTTCAGACAGACAATCAAGGCTGCTCTGGGAGTGAGTTTCTTACTGGCCTCAAGAGGATCCTGCCACATGTTGAAGAGAATTTGATCACACAGCAAGCATAGCTGTGTCTCAGAATATGTGGGGAAATATTTTAGTCTCATTAATAAAAGAAACAAGAGCAGGATGAAAGCCAGAAGCAAATGAGATTGGACTATCACAATTTTGAGGGATCCATCTCCAGATCTTATCAACTATCCAGTAACAAAAACATTAGGTATACGTTGATATAAATGTGTTTTCCCCCTGTACTACCCAGGTAGGATGATAAGACTAACCTTGAAACCCACTGAATTTTCAGAAGGATAAATTGTAAATACCAATAATTTTGGAAGAGTACATACATGCAGGAAGTCCCAAAGTCAGTTGCTGGCATTTCCAGCTAACGCTGTGGAGGACCCCTGCTAAAAATGAAAAAATGAAAATAAAATTGAGAGGTGCTGTCCATTGCTGTAGGAAACACAGGGGCCTAGGGTCCAATTTTGAATAAGTTAAAAAAATCCACCCAAAATATCCATGTTGCCTAAAAAAATGAATGTTAGAAAAACGTTGAATACATCACGAGAGGACAAGATTCAACTGGACGAAGCATTAAAGCTGGGAAACGCTGAAGGCCACAGAAGACCAGATATGAGAGGGGTTGACTCAATAAAAGAAGCCATGGCCGTGAATTCATGTGAGCAGGATCAATAATGACAGTTTTCCAAGTTCCTCATTAACGGTGCAGCTGTTTTATATTTTAGTAATCAATTTTATTTCTTTGTATGCCTATTTAATTTATTTAAATTCTGCCACCATATTTATCCATCTAGAGGGACTTTTAAACCACTGTTTGAGAGGGGAAGATAGAAGCAAAAGAGAACAGATTTATTTTTTTATTAGTTATGCTTGCACTGTGCCTTTCCTCCAGTGAGTCCAAGGTTTGTATACACATATATGTTCAGGGTTCTCCTCTTACAACAATTCTATGGAGTAGGTCTGACTCAGGAACAGCAACTCACCCAAAGTGCTTCAATAAGTTTTCATGCCTCACTAGAGACTACAACCTGGACCTCCCAAATTCCAGACCAGTGGTCTAAGCAATTCACTTGCTTGTCCTATTCCTACCATCATATACTTTCTAGCTTCACCTGGCTACCATTTATAAGGGAGAGAGGAACTTACTGCATGGTCACACCAAGAAAAGGGCAAACCTTTTATGTTCAGGGTTCTCCTCTTACAACAAAGGGCAAACAGGTAGACAGAAAGGCTCCTGCTTAATTATATTAGTTTCAAACTCCTAATGGTCAGTCAGAGATGCCCAGTATGGCACAGTGGATAGAGGGATGGACTAGGACTCAGGAGGCCTGTGTTCAAATCCTCGCTCAACCATGGAAATTCATGGGGGTGTGGAAGTGGTCAAACCACTTCTTAAATATCTCACTTGCTTTGGAAAGTAACTACAACAATGCCCAGCCAACCCAAAAACTGTTAAACGTGTGATTAGTACAGCCATCAAGAAGAGAAGAGTAAGCATGCTCTTTGTTCTAGCATCTCTTTCGTTTCTTTTCAGAACAACAGACACACAATGGTGGATGTTAGAGATCTGCATAGTTTAAAAGCATGCCCTGAAAATACAAGCATATCAGTTTTCCCACCTAACTATGGAAAAGTTAAGTTGTTTGTTTTGATATTCGGGTATTTCTTGTCCGGCTTTGAAGTATGAGTGCACAGGCTCTTTTTTAAAAAAAAAAAAAACATCGAAACCTTTGTAGGACTTCCACAAAACACACCTGGTAGCTATGTTGGAATAAGAGCTTGGAAAAGTCTGCTTGAGGGATTCTGGGAATGGAAGTCTAAAGCATTTCCCAAACCACCCTCTGAAAGGGAACCAACATGCCCTCCATCTTCAAGACTTACCAGAAGAAATAACAATAAAAGCAAAAGAAGCTTGTGGTGTTAGAGCCTGGCTGTGCTTTTGAAGATGTCAGCTGATCTCCACAAAAGTTTATGGTTAACATACAGTAATTCTTGCTTTTTTCCTCAAGGTGCTCTCTCTCTCTCTCTCTCTCTCTCTCTCTCTCTCTCTCTCTCTCTCTCTCTCTCTCTCTCTCTCTCTCTCTCTGTCTGCCACCTTTGTCCCCATAGGGGGCCTAAGGCAGCTCACAACACTTAAAACGATGTACGTACGTATCTATGTATTACATTTCTATACTAATCATATAGTGGAAGTCTGGGGAGTTCACATCCAGATTGAGAATCTCCTAAACCACCTCATTTAAACACCATGGGCCAATAATCCAATGTTTATGGTTTAATAAATACTGCTCTTACCACCATCTTTCGTGTTAATTTAGATCTTTCAATATTGTTCGGTTTTAGGGAGAGGGTTTTTTGTTTGCTTTTTCAAAGCTGTGCTTATTGATTAATTTTATGTTATGTTGATGTTTATTTTGTCTGTAAGTAACCCAGAGTAGTGCTTACCTCTAGATGGGCAGGACAGACAGACAGACAGACAGACAGACAGACAGACAGACAGACAGACAGATAGATAACTCTTGTTACATGAAGATGAGTTCAATTGGGGTAAAAACGTGGAGCCCATTCATTCATTCTTTTAAAATATTTTTACTCTTTCTCGTTAAAAAAGACTGAAGGCAGCTTACGTAATTAAAAAGACAATATTTAAAAGCTAAATACAAATGTTAAAAAAGAATTGAGGAAATACTGTATTAAAATACATGGAGACCAATAGTCCACAAGTAGATGTTGACTCCAGCAAAAGGACTTTCTCCTCTTCTCTCACCACCTCCAGCTTCTTCCACCCATCCACCCACCCACAACAATCTGCTCCAGAGCAGCTTTCTGAGGGCACCTAAGGCCTTTATGGGGATAGAAGAAATCTATCACCTCCCAGCAAAGCTGACAAAGGCCATTCCCTCATTTAAATAACAAACAATACCCCAAGTACCGTAGACCTCAGGTATAATAAAAAGGGAAATTGCCCCAGAGGGAGACCACAGTTGCGATACAAGGATATCTGCAAGTGGGATCTGAAGGCCCTAGGAATGGACTTCAACAGATGGGAAACCTTGACAACAGAGCGTCCAGCCTGGAGGCAGGCAATGCATCATGGCATCTCCAATTTTGAAGAGACACTTGTTCAGCAGGCCGAAGCAAAGAGGCAGTCCGGAAACCAGCAAAATCAGGGAGCTGAACAGGGGACAGATTGTATTTGTCTTTAGTGTGGAAGGAATTGTCACTCTCGAATTGGCCTTCTCAGACACACTAGACGCTGTTTCAGATCCTCTATTCACAGCACGTTATCATAGTCTCTCGAGACTGAAGGATGCCTAATCTAAAAAATGCACAAATATCCCTGATTTTAATAGTGTTTCCACGTTTGTCCAAAGACAGTGCACATCTCTAATAATAATCACATAGCACACATATCACTTTGCCATAGTATTGTCATTTCATATGAAAAGGTTGTCATTAAATGTTAGACATTTTAATATCTAGTTAGCCAGAGAAATGTGTCTCTCTCAGCCTTCCATTGTGTTTATTTTCAACTCATCTAATACATTGTCAATAACTATAAGCTAGTAGAACAGCAACCATTTTTAGTGGTTGAAAACTCAGCTTGGGAGCAGTCACTAGAAAGTATTCTCCACTACTGTCGAAAAATGTTACGATGGGACCAGCTGTTTTTCACATGGTATGTCACAAAATTTAAAACAAAGAGCTGGAGCAATATATACTTTATCCTAAAACTGGTCCATTAATTATCTATGCTGTCTTCTGATTTTCTCTTCCCCTCACCCAAAATTAATACATATTTATGTTACTATACTATGTTTTTTAAAAAGCCTCACACAATGTCTACATCTCTAGTGACAGTCCTGGATAATTGCAGAATATTCTGAGGATGTTTGCAAAAGCAGAGGTCTTTTGAAGGACACCTATAACTTCTTCAACATTTTTCAGTTGACAGTGTAAATGCAGTAGAATAATCTGGTGGGTTTCAAATATTTACCATACCAGAAACTGAGGTGCGTGGATAGAGATGCCAGTCTCTTGCATCTGATCCATCAAAAGGTATAAGGATCAAACCAACAGGTATACAGTGGTGCCCCGCAAGATGATGTTAATCCGTTCCATTGAAATCACTGTTTTGTGAAAACATTGTCTTGTGAAAAGCCTTTCCCCATTGGAATGCACTGAAATCCGTTTAATGCGTTCCAATGGGGAAAAATCGTCGTCATTTTGCAAAGATCGCCCATAGGGAAGCCATTTTGCGAAGCGCTGATCAGCTGTTAAAATAGCTGTCTTCTGAAGCATCGGTCCCAAAAACACCCATTTTGTGAAGCGCCAAAAACATCATCTTGCGAAAATAGGTCCCCCAAAAAAATGTCTTGTGAAGCATGGACTGAAACATCATCCAGCAAAAATTGCCCATAGGAAACACTGTTTTGCGAAGCGCAATGGCGATCACAAAAACTCATCATCATGCGGATTTGTCATTTTGTGAGGTCATCATCTAGCGGGGCACCACTGTAGCTTAAACTTTCTGATGAAGCAGGCAGCACTCCTTAAAGGGATATCCCATAATAAATAGGGTTGCTGCTAAGGTATCATTAAGATTCTCTGAAATATTTACAGATATCTGTCTGAATTCCAGTAACAAAGATGGAATTTGCCAAGCTTCAAACTAAACGGATGGCATAATAAACATTACAGGTTTGGTTACTTTGTCATTTATTAACACAGTGTCATCAATGTGTTCAGTGATTCACAGACTCCGAGAAAAAAAGGACAGCTCCTGCTGTCATGCCCTACTCCATTCCCAGTTTATCTCCCTTTTTCTCAAAGTACAGTAAGGAAAATAACAGATAGGGATAGAATGGCTAAATGCCTCTGTTCTTATACAGAAATGGTTTCATTACCCCAGCCTCCTCTCTGCCTTTTTCCCCCTTCCCTTATTTTATGCTATGAAACCAGTGGGTGAAGAAATGGCTGGAATGTGGGCACACGAGCATGATTCTCCTGCCCTTTCAATTGTTTGCCCTTTGTTTTCTGATTATGGCAAAATTCCACCTTCCCTTCATGTAGATTTTTCTCCCAGCTTCTAAGCTTCCCTGTCTGTTTCTTTGTTTCATGCACTGGAAGTTTTCTCTCCGAGGAAGTTTAGCTCAAGACATGTGGAATCCATCTGTAAGTAAGGAAAAAGGAAAGCCCAGTCACTTTGGTCTTATTTTTCCAGCAAGAATACCAGAAATGCACTTTGCTCCTCTGGGATTGCCTTTTGTTCTGCTGTTCAAGGTAAGGTCTGTAGGTTTAGAGAAAATATTATCAATTCCTACATGGGCAGAGGGAAGTAGAGATTGCAATTGTTCGTTTTCACTCATCCTGCTTCATCATATTCTCAAGAGACCTTGGTCATTCCTAGGGTCTGCCTGTCTACGTCCCCAAAGATTTTCTACAATCAAAGGAAGGAAGCAAACCAGCAAGGAAGCATGCCGTGTTATTCCAGATTAGACCATCTGTCCATCTAGCCCAATTGATTGTCAACACGGACTGGTAGTAGCTCTTCAAGGTTTCAGGTAGAATTCTTTTCCAACAACATGAGACACTGAGAGCTGGAAACAGCAAAGCATAACAGATGCTCTGCAGCCCTTCTGGAGAGTCTTGAGGACTTGAGTCGCAGGACTGTCAAGTCAGACTTAAATTGCAACTCGGGTTTGTTTGTTTTTAATGACTCAGACTTGACTTGTGACTTGGAACCCACGCACCCTTCGTTTTTGTTCTAGGGGGAAAAGCTTGTTTTAATAGGGACTCGGATTTGGGGCTTTGGACTCAGGACTGGGTAGCAAAGACTTGGGACTCAAATTCAGGCCCAAAGACTTGTCAACATCTCTGCCCTGCCATGGAAGAGAATGACGCATCCTCCTCAGGTGGTAGGTTCTGAAAGGCAAGGAGGAGCAGCAAGTTTTTGGAGGACAGAGCTGTGTGTTCCCATCATACAACATGCCCTGTGCCTGTGAGCCATTCCTCCTGTCCAAAGATGAGGTAGAAAACACCATACAGCTTTTGTGCATGGAGTAGAAGGCAAGGCCACCTTGGCTTCTGCCTCAGAAAACCCACTGTCTTGGGCTAACTCTGCCCTGTCTCCTCAATTCTGGCTGTACCTCTCTCCTCTCCTGGCTGTGCCTCTTCTCTTGGAACACTATATTAAAGACCCCCTCCTATGTTGCACAGCCTCTTTCTCTCCAGCTTGTTCTATTTTTAGCTGAGAAAAAGGTTGCCTCACTTCCCCCTTGTGAACTATATTCATAGGTCTTTGAAGTGTCAAGAGTACTCCCTCCCCACTAATTTGTGATGCACTATGGTCTTATAGATGCTAAGTAATCATCCTTTGTTAGGCAGATGGCTGGTTAATAGCCTAGGGTGATCAGCTGATGTTTCATCAATGGGAACTAATGATAAGAGATGTTTTCCTAATAGCCAGCAACTGCTCCTTATCCTTTGGAATGCACTGCAGATAAGAAGGGGAATATCATTTCAGCTGGATGGTTAGGACATACATCTTCTGACTCCTGGTGAGCACCAAGAATTTCAGAAGAAGACCAGTCTATTCTTGATAGACTACAGCAAAGCCTTTGGCTCTGGGGATCATGAGAAATCATGGGTTGTTTTGAAAGAAAGTGGTGTCCCTCATCACCTGATTGTCCTGATGTGCACAAGATAAGGAGAGACAGAATGTTTTCCTATAGGCAAAGGTGTTGGACAAGGGTGCATTTTATCCTCTTATCTGTTTAATCCATACACAGAACATATCATATGGAAAGCCAGCCTGGATTCAGATAAAGGAAGAGTGAAATTCAGTGGAAGAAACATCCATAATTTAAGGTATGCAGATGACATTTTCTTACTAGCAGAAAGCAGCAATGACTTGAAATGACTTCTAGGGAAAGTGAAAGAAGAACATGCCAATTGGACCGCAGATGAACACTGAGAAAACAAAAAATCATGACTGAAAAAGAACTACGCAACTTTAGCATTGACAATGAAGAAATTGAAATAGAGATTTTGTGTATCTTGGTTGAGTCATCAATCCAAATGGAGATGGCAGCCAAGAAATCAGAAGAACACTAAGACTTAGAAGGGTGGCAATGAAAGAACCAGAAAAGATAATCAAGTGTAAGGACTTGTCACTGGAGACCCAGGGCCAAATCATTCATACTTGTATTTCTGATCACCATGTGTGGGTGTGAAATCTGAACAGTAAAGAAAGCTGACATTTTAAAAATGGATTTATTTGAAATATGGTCATGGAGGAGAGTTTTGTGGATACCCTGGCCTGCCAGAAAGATAAACAAGTTGGTCCTAGATCAAGCCAAGCCTGAACTCTCTCTGGAGGCAAAAATGACAAAACTGAGGCTGCCTTATAAGACGTATATCTGCTGGCTACTGGAGAGCACCGAATAATTTCAGAAGACCAGTCTAGGTTTGATAGACTACATCAACGCCTTTGATTCTGGGAGTCAGGATAAACCATGGGTTGTTCTGAAAGAAATGGGTGTGTCTCACCCATTGCAAGACAGCAGGATTTTCCAGAAAAGACAACAATGTTGGGGAAAATGGAAGGCAGCAGGAAAAGGCGAAGACCAACTATGAAGTGGATTGACTCCCTAAAAGCTTAATTTTACAAATGCTGAACAGGGTAGTTGAAAACATTACACTTTGGTGGTCACTCAAAGAATCACCATGACTCAGAGGTGACTTGACAGCACACAACAACATTAGTAGGATAGGACAGGAAGAGTTTGGGGCCAGTACTTCAGTTTGAATGAAGCTGAACAAGGGAGAGAAAAGGAAAGATAGCAGAGATCTCTTTTCTGTCTTCAGACTCATTAATCTCCATGTGTAGATAGATGACAAAACGAAGGATGGTGAGAGGAGGAGGACTAAAGTTCTCCCCCCCGTTTCCCCCTACATTGGTGGAAAGTGAGTCAAGTCCTCCATACATCCCACTGATTCAGTGGGTATAATTTTCTTATGATTTACTACACTAAGCAACAAGATTTCAGCCACTGGGTTTACCTGAATTGTAACACCTAGATAGGACTGAGGTAGAAATGGCCACTTGAGAAGCAATTTTAGCAGACTGGTGATAGTCAGTCCCAGCTGAGCCAAACGTAAGGACTTTAGTGCCTTTTCTGACTCTGATGCAGCTAATTGAAATGATTACTAATGGAAGTCTCTGGGGAGAAGCGGAGTCAAATGTCAGGTGTCTGTCATCCAAGTGGGGAATCAGCTGTGGATAGCAACTCCTGAGGTCTCTCACTGCTTAGAGGAATATGTAAGATGGATTTTTAAATGAATGCAAAGGACAGAATACCTGTGTACCTGGTTATTTTTAGAAAGCCTAGGAGTGTTGAGTTTTTCCGCCCTGGCTTTTTCCATGCCTCCAGTCCTCAAATTCTTGTTACTTGATTAGTACTCTTGATAAGCTTATTGAGTCAAAAACCATTTCAGCCCACCGAGGCACATTATGCTAGAAAATTATACTCATGAACAATGAATCTGGGGTTGAACAAATTTAAAATAATAGATCCTGAGTTCAGAATTTAAAGGCTACAACAGATCTACCATTGGCTTTAGCCAGCATATTTATGCAGAGTTTGAAAATAACATGTTGGTTATACGCAGGCAACAGAGCTGTAGATATCTGTATGTTATCATTTTTAATGGTATACTTTAAATTATTTCTTAATTTTTAAATATTTTTAATCAGCACTAGATCTCACAAAGGGAGAAAGGCAGAAAAATTAAATACATTATGCTAAAGGAGGGGGTTATAAGAGAATATTGATATTCAATGTTTCATATTTTAGAGTGGTGTTTATTTTACTAATAATTCTTTCCAATCATTAAAGCTTCAAGTAGTGTCTAAATCAGTGGTGTGGAATGTGTAGCCATATTGTTTGACAGCAACTTCTATGTTTCCAAAGCCTGGCACAGTACATTATTTTTAAGAGCTAGAGCAGTGGTCTTAGTGTTATTTTTCAATAAAAATGTAATGTACTTTATAAGCAAACAAATTATACATCATTTCACTTGATAGTAATGCAATACCGTCAAGTTTTACTTCAAAATGATTGTTTTTAAAAAAAATCTCACAAATGCAAAAATGCAAAAAAGGGCAAATCGTAAGCAAAGCTAATGAGCAAAAGTAATGAACAGTCATTAGCACATATAAAAAAGTGATGTGTCAGCCTTAACTTTAAATTGTTATGAATATGGTGCAAGTACATCCACAGTAAGGTGGAAGATTCACTCAAAGAAGCTGAAGGTGCAACTATTTTCTACTATTTGTTATAGTTGAGGGTGTAGAGGGAGAGAACAGAGAGCAAGCAACCCATCATCTCCCATTCAGTTTGAATCCCCCTGCAGTTCAGAGCATTTATGGTCTACCATCAACATTTTGTTTTATACTTCAGCTGCTATGCTAGCCAGTCTAAAAGATGGGATGGGCAACTTTAGTGAACTGGAGGCCCAATCTTTACCCCCAGCACCCCTCATAGGCCACAAAAGGTCTAGACTAGAGATGGGGATATTCGTATACAGGTGGCATTAATGAGGGTCCAGCCTCATGGAGCCGGACAGTCCACTCACCGATCTGCCACGGATTGTTCGGCCTTGCAGCGAGGCTTGTCCTCCCATTTCCTGCCGGGAATGGCGAGGAGATTGTGTGCTGCGGAGCCATTTGTAGTATCATGCCGTCTGCATCTGTGGCAGATCAGTGAGTGGACTGTCTGACCCCATGGGGCTGGACCCTCATTAATGCCACCTGTGCGGGGATATTCGTATTTGTATACAAATTTGTATTCATATACGAATACAAATACCCCATATCTAGATATTGATTTTAAAAGACCCAAAATTGTGGGGTGCAGAGCTTTTGGTGACCCTCATTGCAAAAACAGCTGCTCTTGCATACCTCCTGGAGCAGGAAAGTACTTTTTGAAGAGAAAGGGTTGTTGTTGTTGTTTTTTACCCTGTCTAGGAAGACTGGGGTGGGGTGTTCCTATGGAGACCTGGGGGGCACATTTTGCCCACTGCAACTGTAAGCCAATGGCTGGATGAAAGGCAGTTATGAACACCTAATAAATACATACCAACCATATCTATGATTGTTGTCTCTTCAAATGTGTCCGAAGCAAAGCAGGTAGGCGGGCATCCCTTTGTGGGCCTCTCTACTCCTTATACCTTTTGCAAAATAAAGGCTTTTAGATATTTTTTCCCCAAACTAGTATAATCCAAGGATTTGTGCATTTCATAATTTGCTGTGGTGATCAAAATAATTTACAGCAATAATAAAAGCAGTTGAACCTTAAAATTTGGTGTCACATCTCGCCAGCTGTTATCAGTTGTCTGGTTCCATCAATGAACCAAGGTTCTTGCTGTTGGCTTTACCCTTCTTTTACAAGCGAAGTTCTTTTCCTCATTCTTTCCACTTGAACTTAAACTTGTGCCCTTAAAGTACTGTATATTTATTCAGACTAAGTATTTGTGTGGAAGATTACGACAATCATGTCTACTTTTATTATTATTATTTTCAATAACATTGTTTTTAACGCATTACGACTTTCGTATACAGTAATAATTTGGTCAATTGCATTTTAATATGATAATTTTCTATATATTTTTATCGGCATCTGCTTTAATCTGGTCTAATCTGCTGAATGTATATCATCGTCAAAGGATTCACCAGAAAAGACCCAATCTCTTTTCAGGAGCTAAACAGGGTCAGTCCTGATTAGTACTTGGAAGAGAAGCATCCAGAAAATACCAGCAGCTCCAAGCAGGAGAGAACCCCATCTGAAATCCCTGTGAGTCAGAGTTGACAATATTGAGCAAGATAGGTTGAGAATAAGTCAGTTTCCTATATTGCTATGACTCTTTGGGGTGTTGCCCCATGGGCTTTTTAAATTAATATGATGCACCATCACTAGGTTTTCTCAGCTGGCCCAGGAACTATGGAAATCAGGTGCTCCAGCTCCCTGAACTGTACCAGCACACACTTTTCAAAGCACTTGTGAGGACAGGTGTTCTTTTTAGAATTGCTCATCCCCATTACATTACCTTTTGTTCAACATACTCAAACCTCCTCCTTCCCTCTCTCCCTCCCTTCTCCTGTATTTGTGCTCCTGAAGCACTTGTTGCAGGAGTCTAGTTAGTACAAAATGGAAAGTGCCAATAATGGCACCGTTTGAACTGAAGCAGCAACACAAAACACTTTCGGTGTGACAAGTACATTTTTGAATGCAATAAAATAAAGAGTGTTAGTTAAACAAAAACATTCACACCAAAGAGGCTGTGAAATTATTCAAAGCTGTTGGCAAAAGTGAATACAAGGAACACAATTGGTAGTAAAGACTTAGTCCGTTGTCAGCTTTCAAGATGGTGTAAGGAGCTACCAACACAATAGGCCCCTGGAAGACGGAGCCTTGAAAGCCCTTACGAACCTACAACTTAAAAGAGTAAATTTTGGGCCTTGTGAACTGCAGCAACCTATATTTTACCAAGAAAAGATGGGATCAGCTTTTCTACCCTTCCCTTTGAAACCAGGCTGTCTCTCATTAGCAACCAAATGTCTCTTTCCTCCCTGTTATTTGAATCTATTAACCCCTGCATGTCCTTTGGAACAATATCCAATACATCTCCATGGAAAAAGAGGGGATGGGGTGGAAGTACAGGCCAAGTGCAGTAGCATTTCACACGCATACTAAAGATACAAAGGCAGATGGTGTGTCATAACTGCAGAAATGAAAAATGGCTGATATGATCACGCTGCTGAAGAATGAAGAATGTCATCTTCCTTTTAGAAGCCACTTGACACCCCACACCTCTGCTTCCATCCCTTCAGAGTGCGTTTTGTTTGCTGGACTCCCCCATCACTGAGTCTCTCCACTGCCAGCAGCTCTCCTCTATAGGGAAAATTGTGCTACCATGAAGGAGATGTGCTATGCATTGGCTACAGATTGGGTTGTACCCTTGTATTTTGTCCCCATTAATAGTGATGGAGATATACTTGATAGTGTATGAGCAATGACGGCTAAATGTCACATCAAAAATCAGAAGAACCACTAGAATCGAATTCTGATGAAGGGCAGGGGAGCTACAGAAGCTAAACTGCCAGAGGGCTTTGGTGTGCTCTCTGTAGTCCCATATACTTCCTGGACCCACAGAACTGTGAGTTCTCATGTTTTGTTCTAGATAATATCTTAGAAGTTCAGATCTAGAGGGAAGAGAATCAGGCAAAACTCCAATATTGTTTTGGACCAAAGGCTTGTGGCTCGTAGCATTCAAATTTTCAACATAATTCTTTTCAGTTACTTCTTAATTACTTTTGAGAAGTGAGTTGTTTGTTTAAAACTGGAATAGTAAATAGCAACTTTGGGAAGGCTTGAAAATATAACAAAATTATTCCTGTTTAAAAGCAATATTTAGGGTTCTGCCCTTCAGAAGTACCTATGACCAAGCCAAATTCGAGCTCAGTTCTGGAAGGATTGCCCAATTTCCTGATGTGAAAGAGTTTAGCAAATGGCTATTGTGGCGTCCACCCTCGTGCCCCTTGCTTGACCTTCAAGCCCCAGAGCACACGAAGGCAAACACTCTCTTCTTTTACACTTGTCACTTATAGCATCTCTCTCGGCTCCGCCTCACAGCAATTCATAAACTATTACATAATCCAACAAGAACCATAGATCTAATAAATGGAGAACGCTACAGCTATTAATCTCAATATTTTTGAAAAACCAAGCAAACAAAAGGGATGGGGAATGTACCATGCTTCTTATATGAGGTGTTAAATTGTCTCACCCACTAGTCTCTTGCAGCTGATTTAGCATAAGGTCCTGGGGCATATAAAAATCTAATAGTTGGGTGCTTGGGACTGCACCCCTCAGCTGATGTTTTCAACCTCAATCTGAACTCGCCTCACGTAAGCATACTTGGCAGAAACATCTGCCTTGATGAATTTTTGGGACCCTTATGTACAATTTTTCTGAACTATCCAGGAAGGGGTGGTGCCCAAGCTGATAAAGTGGAATTTTCTCCATGAAAGCTTGCAATTCATTTTAATTTTTAGTGGTTCAGTAGAGGCACCACTCTAACGTAAGTTGCAAGTAGAGTAGGATCATCTGAATTAATAGAAAGTGTGGAGCTGTCAAGTCACCATTTTTCTCTGCTTCAGTGAGCCTACTCTAGTGTAACTTACTGTGCCAAGCAACAGATTTCAGCCATTATTTGACAGAACTGTTTAAGGTTACAGTTCTATCCCCACTTACATGGGAATAAGCTGCCCTGAACTCAAAAGGGTTATTTCTGAGTAGACATATTTAGGACTGGCCCATATTGATAATCAACAAAAGAGCCCAAAACACAGCAAGGGAAAATACCTTTTGAAATATTGTATAATAGTATGTAGCAAAGACATACATACACTCTCAGACTCTCACATTTTGAGCCTCAAATTTTCTAAATGCACCACTGTTCCTCCTTAATAATTAGAAATATCCCACTTACTAGGAATTTCTTTCTCCTTGCCTTTTAATGCTGTAGTGGGGTAAGTGGCAGTAGATGGAAGTGCATAACTGAATACACATGCATTCTTAAGATATATATTTCATAACATAGCCATTTGAAGTGCTGTGGACTTTTAGTTCAAAATATAGACTTTAATTTTGCACATCTGACATTTCATGGACCCACGGCTGGCAGCAAGCATCAAACTGGGTAAATACTACCATAAAAACCTGCACAGATTCCAGTCATTGAGATTAAGTGCCTTCAGAATCAAGAAGGAGTCGTTTTCCCAAGCCTGGATTTGATTTCAGCATTCCTGCCTTTTCAGCAGCCTCAACCACATGTCAGTGTGTGCCCGGCAAATAAATAAATAAATACCATTTCCCCTTATGTAAGGGAGTTATTTTATTTTAAAAAATTCTCCAATTACATCTTGCCCACAAAACAAAACAACACACACACCCCAAAACCCTAAACAGGGAACTTACTTACAAGATATTGAGAGGGCAGGATTTCATTTTAAGTAAAAACTGATATAAATGTAATAGCATTCTCAAATGAATTCTCGTAAAGAATAAGGAAATAATTTAGGAATTGATTTTTTTTTTTTTGAAAAAAGAAAGAAAGAAACCAGAATTGCTCAAGGCAAGTTATTGAAATGACCAGATGGTTTTGTAAATTTAACAAGATCTCTGTACAGCTAGTCATTAAAGTGTATAAATGAACATGTGGCAGTGGGGAGGGAATTAGATCTCAGCAGTGGACCCTGTCACTGACTTTTACACATTCCAGCACCCATTAATTTGCACAGGGACCTACACAGGAACAGCTCAACCAAACACAGTCTGTGCTTTGCAACTGCAAAGCAAGCTACCACTGATCAAACATGGGGAAGAAGAGTCTGCAGAGGCTCAGCCAGAACTTGGAAAAAGTTGCCTTTTCAGAGTGACCTTGTCAGAATCTTCCAGCTGCCATAGCATCATGGACCTGTGGTCCGAAAAAAGTAGCTTTCCCAAGGAAATCAGTGCATTTTTAAAAAAAAAAAAAGTCAAATGCCATTTAATTCACCTGAACTGATGCTGCACCCACTACCGTGCCAGCCTCTGGATTGACCATAACAAAGTAAGCATGATCAACTAGCTGATGTAGCTGGAGAAAATGGTGACACCTCTGTGTACAAGAGCTGCACCCATCAGAAATGATAGCCTGACGTGCTTTTAGGATCATATCACTCATAAAATCACCGCACAATCATTCAGAGGCTTATAACTGAAGTGATTTTTCAGGACAGTGAGCACAGATGTGAGCATTATCCATGCTCTGCTCTGTCTTTCCAAGGAAAGGAATGTGAACAAGTTGCTTCTCCAAGCTGTTGATCCTTGAAAGCAGCCATTCTCTACGAGGGCCATATGCCCCCCCAGGGGGGCCTTGCACATTTGAAGGGGGGGTCATAGACTGGAAACAATTATTCACACCATCACCTTATAAAGTTGGTAATGCAACTTACACAAACCTGATTCAGCCTATACAGTATTTCTTTCATATTGTCTTTACAGATGTGACCAAAAATGGTTGAGAATGGCTGCTTTAAAGCAGTGGTTCTCAACCTTGGGTCACCCAGGTCTTTCTTCTTGGACTGCAACTCCCAGGAAACCCCGTCCAGCTGATGGCGAAGGCTTCTGGGAACTGCAGTCCAAGAACACATGGGTGACCACTGCTTTAAAGTAAGTTGTACGTGTAACAAGCTAGCTATGTAATGGTACATATGTTGTCCTTCAGTAGTGTAGTACCAGCATTTCTTCGACAATGGGCTGTTGGCCATCAGCTGGATTTTTTTTCTTTCTGATTGGCCTTAGCCCTGCATCCTCCTTAATGTTTCACGTTGGCCTGCTCTGCAAGCCAACATTAAGTGCAGCTGCTGCTAGACAGAAAAGCTGGTTAGAAAGCAAAGTTGCAGTGTAGTCAGTTGGAAGGAAGGAAAGAATCAGATTAACAAGAATAGTGTGCTCCACCAGGCACACCTAAATTGTGCTCATTGGGAGAAAGGCTGGGCTGGAAGACTTCATGGTCTCGGATCGGCTGAAGTGTGACCTAGTTAGAAAAGGAGAGCAATTTCATTTTCTAACAGGCAGTTAGGCTAGAGCTCAGCCTGTCCAAGGCCAGGAAGTCTTCCAGCCCAGCCTTTGAGCACAATTTAGGTGTGGGGTCTGGCTGGTGGAACTCCCAGAATGGAAAATTTTGGGATTTCGAGTTTTAAAAAGACACATTCCTATAGTATACAAGTAGCAGAACATGAGGCTTGGAGAAAGAGTGGTACGAGATGAGGTGGAAAGTACAGAAAGGATGAGGGAAAGGCAAAGCACTGAGAGCTTCAGACAGGAGGGACAACTCCATTAAACTTCCAGGGTGGCCAGGTCTTGGGGCACCACCTGAAATCTCACAGAGTTGCCCTGCTTGTGTAGGCCTCCAGGCAGAGAGAGACAGGTCTCTCAAGGCAAGGCAAGTGACACTGGGGACAAGTTGTGTGAGTACAGGTGAGATTGAGAGACTAGCTTTAAAGCCTAGGCAGGAGGCACCCATCTCTACCCATTCCCAACTGGTAGTAGACCACATGGGCTCAGACTAAACACATCTCCAAGCTGAACACCACAATGCCAGAATCAAAGGGAGGAGACTGGAAAGAGAACCTGAGGGGAAAAAACTAATTATATCATTGAGAGCAAGGCAGAGAGTGGAGCACCAGCACTAGGACTTGAGAGTCTTCTTATTGCACAGTTATCGGTAGCAGTGGCACAGGGCCTGGGAAATCTCCCAGTGTATCACATGGAATAAATAAAGGCAGTGCAAAATGCAAACCATGGTAGGAATTGCAGCAACTGCTTTCTCTGGCTGAAACGAATGCCTGCCCAGCTACCAGACATTCCCCTCTCAACTCTGGGCTGCCATATTACTTCAATAGGTAGGCTTTCATACACACATAAAACTGTAGAGCTGGAAGAGACTCTCCTGAGACATGAAGTTGAACCTCGTGCCAAAGCAGGAAATTCACAGCTACAGCATTCCTGATAGGTGTTTTAAAATTCTGCACCTGTCTGTAGTTGCAGTCAGCAGGAAAAAAAAGGGTGAGAGAAGGCAAGATGACGGAAATGAGTTTAGAACTCTGTTCATTTGCCAATTACCTTGAAAAAGAGCACCTAACTTTTCTGCAGATGGGCACCTAACATTTCTTGTTAGTTTGTAAGCCTTTCACAGGAGCAAGAGCTTTCTAGGACTCATGGTTATGTGTAGAGCCTACAGGTGAGCAGAACCTCTCCTAAAACATTGCTCTCCACATGGAGAAAACAATGACAAAGAAGGGGTCAGGCTGGAAGAGAACTCGGTAAATAATGACTAGATAGGTCTAAGATGCCTGGGAGAGAAGGTGGAGGAAAGTATGTTCTGTTCTCTTAGGTGAAGAGAGAAGGAAGAAAAATTCTGAAGGTAATCAGGAAAAAAGAAGTTTGAAATAATAGCCACTTATTTCTCCCCTTCAAAGCCTCATCTAGCCCCTGCATAGGTTCATACAAAGTTACAGTATTCTTATTAATTGGGAACAGAGAAGGGGATAAGAGAAGGAAATTGTTACAATAGAGGCACATGTAGGAACAGCATCAGGGGAGGGTGCAAAGAAACATGCCTATTTGAAGCCAGATGGGGTACAGTTAAAATATGAAGGGGAGGTGACAGCAAGAAAGGGTGGAGAAATTTTAAAATTCCTTGATACATGCAACTAAAATTATAAAATAAAAAAAATGACCATTTACAGTAGGGGTGGGAAGCCTTAACTGATGGGTCATTCTGTCCTCCCAAGTCTTCCAAAGACTGGATGATTTCCTTGGGTGGGACCTTGTCACTGACATCAGGCAAGAAGCCATTACTATCCTCAATGGGTCACTAGCAAAAACAACAACTCGATGTCCCCTAATGTTTTTGTATCAGCTGCAGACCCAGCTTTGACTTCCCTGACTCTGAACAGGGAGTTTGCAGGGCAGGCAAACGGTCAAGTGAGCCATCTGGCCTTGAGGAGGGTGTGGCTGATACAGGAGTCAGCTTCAGTTACCTGAACTTTGGAGAAAGTAAAGGACATGCAAAGCACCAGCAATCCACCCCACCTTTATGCCTGGTAGCTAATTCAAAGTAACACCAGAGATTCCTACTCTAGCTAGAATGCATTAATGTGGAATGAGTAAACCCTCCAGGTATTGGACTGGGGCTCCCAGTGTTCCTCTCACCATTGCCCACATTGGCTGGGGATGATGAGTGCTAGAGTCCAAAAATATCCAGATGGCTATCCATTCTGCAAGGCTCCTACAGTGGGATTCAATGGGGAGTCCAATCCTGGCTCCTTTCAAGCAAGTCACACAGGTAGAAAATATGAGAACCCCAACGTAGGCAGTATGGAACTAGGAAAGTGCCCCAGTGTAAGGCAGCTTCTTGTACTCCTTCGGGCAATGCTGTTTTCCTCCCAAATTTTAAAATTAATTTCCACTTACAATTAGAGGGGAAAGTAAATGAAACAAACCATTGCAATATTTTAAACTGACCTGGAATGATCTGAGTCCTTTCAGAACGATATTACTATTAAGATCAGCCCAGATGTGATCATATCTTTATTATAGATTTAACCATGAGTGTTCAGTAAATCCCTTGAAATTTAAGATTTCGTTGTTGTTGTTCTTTGAATCATGTTTAAGACCTTGTGGGTTTCTAACGGAATGGGTCTAGGACTGAGACTTGAAAGGGATGAAAACAGAACCAGCTGTGTTACTTTTAAATCATAAAGTGGCCCAAAGATGGAGTCATTGCAGGTTATACGTTCCAATCCAAGAACAGGTTTTTATAGCTGAGCTAAATCACAAATCCCCGAAAGGTTTATAATGGAACTGCTGACAGACCCTAAACTATGGCGACACCAGCAGACACCAGGGTAATAAAGTGCCATTTAAGTCTTCTTTGCTAAGGCTTTGATTTCGAAAAAGGTCACATTTGAATAAAACTCCCTGCTTGCTATCTGTAAACTTCATTAACGTATTATCTTTGCCAGGACCAGCTTTTTTTTTTTCTTTTCTTCTCTTTCCTTTGGTTTTTGGTTTGTTTGTTTTGCTTCTGTCTGCATTTTTATGAAGAATTGTGTTCAGGTCTTTAAAAATAAAAATCAAGACTGTTGTGTTTTGTGGCATGCATCGGATATATAGTCATCCTTTGATAAAGGCTTCTAAAGGTAAACTCGTAATGAGCAACTTCACACCCAATAAATCTCAGCACCCTGCTGACTGAGCAGGAGGGAACTGCTAACAGCAGCCAGGGGAAACACTCTTGGCTGATGCCCAAGCCTCTTTTCTCTCTGGATATCCCCACAGGGGTGCTTACAGAAGCTTAAATATTGTGCAGAGGGTGTTTTTTGCTTTTGTTTTTTGCTTTGTTTTACATAAGAGAAAAGAATTTGGTTTCAAAGAAAGTAGGAAGCCAGCAGAGTTGCCCAAGGGGGGTGGAGGAGAAAGGACTGCAGGTTGAAATACAGTGGTGCCTCGCTTAACGAGCGCACCGTAGAACGACGAAATCGCATAGTGATGAGGTATTTGCGATCGCAAATGCGATCGCATACCAATGGCCCCTATGGGCAAAACTCGCATTGCGAAGATCGGTAAGCGTTTCACTTACCGATCTTCGCAAAGCGATGCCCGCGGATCAGCTGTTCGGCGGCTCCAAAATGGCCGTTGGAAGCCCCAAAATGGCCGCGCGCAGCGTTTTCGCGCCCTGCCCTTGCTTACCGAGGGCGCAAAAATGGCTGCCGGACCCTGGAAACATCGCTGAACGGTCAGTTTTTGCCCATTTGGAACGCCTTAAACATCGTGGGCTTCCCCGTTCCATACAGCGATGTTTTCACATAGTGAGGGTTAATCCGGAACCACTGTATATACATAGATAAATGGTGGACAGATGTAGCTAGTGTATTACAGCGGACAGAGTGATGGACGTGGACTCAGCGAACCTGGTTTCAAATCCCCACTCAGCCATGGATATTCACTGGGAGATGGGGGTAGCACGGGTAAAACCACTCCTTAAACTTACTCTGAAAGTTCTTCTAAGGTTGCTGTACATCAGTTCCAATTTGGTGGAACACAACGCAACACACATCCACAATATTCAAGTGGGACCGAGGTGAAAGAAGGCACACATAAGCCCTACTTGGGCTTAGCTGGCTGGGAAATAATGGGGGGGGGGAGACAGAGAACACAAAAATTCATGAGGACACAGAACGCTTTCAGTATTCCTGTAGAGGGTGTCTTTTGCAACCTAAAATGTTTCCCAAAACTAAGATGCACTTATCCTTTTGGAGCGAGAAGCAGTTAGCATCTCACAAGGACACACACACACACACCCAAAAAACCTAGCCAAAATATCACACAGATGTGAGAAGGCTCTGCCATCTTCCCACACAGTTGTTGGACAGGGTCAGGGAAAGTTTGCCATGTGAATGAATGTGCCTTCCTCACAATTTGAGAGGCACTGTTGTCACTAAATACAGATTGCACAAAACTGAGCTGCTGAACTGTGCTAGGTCTCATCATGTATATATCGTAAGAACTGGAATCAGATTACACACTCTCACACACGTACAAGGTAGGTGCCGCTTGTTCCCATGTTGACAATGTAACAGATGGCCAAAACTGTCAGCAATCTGAAAGCCTACTTGGTCATCTACCTTGCCTATCCCACTCCCCACAATTGATAGAGGCTTCATCCATATTACCGAAATGTTTCTGGAGGGAAGACAGAGGAGGGTTGGACATTGGAAGTTCCAGCCAATCAGAGCTGTACTCGGTTCGGTGCTGCGAGGATGTTTCCTTAAGTTATATGCTGGAAACACATTGGTAGGAAAACTCAACAATCCAAACAGATTGTGTCTATAGCCAGTGTTGCTATTGTCACATCCTGTTGCCAAACCTTTCCTTCTTGACCCTCTCTGACAGAGGACAGAGCAGGCAGGCATCTGGACGTCATACTCAAGATGGAAGGGGCAGCTGTGGCACCTTGCATCTCCATCTCATTTGGCTAAGAACTAAGATTCCTATTGTCTCATTTTATTTCTTCAGTAGGCTTCAGCTTTCTGATTCCTTTCGAAGGGGGAACTATGTTAAACATTCTGGCGTGCAGGACCTGAATCCCCAAGTTAACTTAGCTGTTGCTTCCTGATGATGGCCACTGATACTTTAAGGGGGGGGGGGGAAACGGAGAGAGAATGTGCAAGCGAACATCTTTACTTGGTTAAAACAATTTTCCATCTAGGTAAGATTCCTGTCTCCACTAGTGGCCAGTAGCAGATGCCTGGAAGGGAGCAAAGGGAAATAATGGAGTGTGTGCTTATTTCTCCATCATTCAGTCAGTGTTTTTATGTGGACTAAATAACAAGGAATGAGGTAATCTAGAACTTGCATCAGCCAGATTACATTTTAAAGGAGGATGAAGCAAGATGCACTGTGCCAAGAATGTTTACAGGACAAACACATTCACTTAACTTCAGTGAGATGGTGTACATTGGCAGAGAGAAAACGAAGGGGAGACAGAGAAGGCTATATTATAACCCTGGTCTTGGCTACGGATCATCAGCTAACAACAATCAGTGGAAATATTTGGTGTCAGAAAGGATGGGGGAAATGTTAGACTTTATATTTTCAAATAATGTCACCATGAAGGAAACAACGGGGAACATGTTTTATATGCATGTCTCTTACACAAAGGAGACAGCCTTTTAAATTCAGGAATTACCTCATCCTGTTTATTTAGTCTGAAAGGTAAAGTTGTCTGATTGAGTGACTATGTGCAGTGGGGGTGGGGGCAAGAACTGGTCTGTGGGCTTTCCAAAGAAACAGTACTTACACTTTTATAATAAGGTGGTGTTCTGTGCAGAAAGCAGCTCTTTTCGCCATTATTTCTATGTATTATCATATATAGAAATTTCCCAGTTGTGTGTAAAAGGTGCAGGCAGTTCAAGGAGGGGATAAGGAACAAATACCCAGAAGACATCCTGTTATTAGACTTCACTTACCTATTCATGCAATAAAAAAAAGGTTGAGGAACAAGTCCAGTAGGAACTCAAAAGACCTGCTTTTGGAGCTATGCAAACTGCAAAATGCAGTTAGTGCTTCTCCTGTATTATGCTTATGCCACACATGAAGCAGCTTTGAGAGTTCCCTGGGCATGTCTGAGCCTGATGTTATTTTGCAGCCTTTTTGTGAAAACACCACAGAGGAGAGAGAGAGAGGGTGATTTTAGCTGATTGAAATGAGACAGGAATTTGAAGGGCCTTTCTGAAGTGACCCCCAGGGAAATCAAAGGGACTTTGATGAGGCTAATGAAGTTCCAAAACTAACAAAACCCTATTCAAGTATTTTTGCCTCTGCTATTGTGAACCCAATCAAAGGGAGTGCCTAGTTTTGTTCCCCTCTAACCCTGTTCATTGAACTGGATGCAGTAATACCTGAAGATGGTTTGAAGTGTCACTGAATCTCACCTTAAGCAAAATTTAAGGTCAAGTTGAACTCTTCAGGTGATCAAGGTATTCTGAAAACTTTGAACTATTTTGGTGATGAGTGTTCACAAATCCCTGGAAGTCAATACTTTAAACCAGGATTAAAATAAACAAACAGAAAAGAAATGCAACTATGTGGTTCACTGGCAAAATCTAAAATTAGATTGTGTAATAATACCTTATTAGGGTTGGATAATACCTTTATTGGATCTCGGTTTGCTAGGTCAGCAGTATCTTATTCCCTGAGATATCATGATGAGCATAATCTGAGCCTAGAGGGCTGATCCTTATGATGTCACATGGGTGGGTCCCGATGATAACATGACCGTGGGCCTTAATGATATCGCAGGAGTGGGGCAGGGCACAGAAATGTTTCCAGTTGAGGAAAAGGGCACTAAGGTAATCTGGGCAAAGCGGGTCTGAATGCAGCTAAAACAAAGTAGAGGGAGAGGAGAAAAAATTTGCTGGTTGGGCTCATATGAAAATGTGTGTGGAAGGTAAAGTGGTGCTGCCATGCCTCCTGAAGGCTCATCTTTACTTATAGCACACGTGGCTTGTGAGGACTTTTTCCACATGCTCTCCTGCTGCTGAGACTTGAGGAAGGTTCAGCAGCAAAACCCACCGGGAGCCTTTTTTTGACACCCAGGCCCTGCACCATTGCTGCCAGGTCTCGGCAAAGAAAGTTCTGGAAAGAAAGCTCTCAAGTTGTCGTGCTGGCACTCCGAATCCTAGCTTGCTCAAAATGGCTTAATAGGTCCAAGTGTACGCACAGACCTCTCCCTAGTCTCTTCTCCCTCATAGCTCTTTGGTGCCCAAGTTTTGTGAAAGCACGTAACATTTAAAGAACCTTAAGGATGAGAAAGACACGCCCATACACCCACTGGGAACAAACAGAGACGGACACCCAGGTGTTAAAGCCACTTCAGATTCTCAAAATACTGTAAAACTTATTTTTCATCCAGCACCACCCCTTGACTTCAGATTGGTCTCCCTGACTAAAACCTGAAGAAGCATAACAGTTTTCTGAGACTTCCGCTGATGCCTTGAGACCTGGCAGCTTTGGATGAGAGACATAAATTCAGGTTTGGGATTTACTAATAACATCCTGCCAATGAAAGGGGCACAGCCAAAACCTGAAATACGAAAGCCTTGTACTGTATTAGTTGAGGTTATCTGCTATTATTTATTCCTGGTTATTTGGGTGTCTGTTGTAGGAAATATGATGCAGGCCTTTGGCCTGATCCAACAATACTTTTAAATTTATTTATTTAGATAATGTTCTGTTCCTTAAGTGCATCACTAATTTTAATGACTCCTGCTGACTGTAATGAACAAAATCAATGCAGGACTGGCATTTGGATTTCTTTATGACTGTGGTTGTGTTAATATCTTTTCAGCAATGGCCCTCTTACTCAGGTTGGTGACATTGCGCTGGCTGACCTGGAGAAATGCCCTTTCCTTGCTGAGGCACTACGAGGGGCTTCCTGTAAACGTAAGCGCACAAGATACATATTTAAAAATGTAACCAAGGGTGCGATCAGACAGCTGCAAAAGCATGTACCTGATCACACTGGAAAGAGTTGCTTTAACAGGAGCAAACTCGCTCAAGACGACCCTCCAAGCTGGGCCCACAAAAGAAAAAATCCAGAGCAGGGTTGGGCTAGAACACATTTCATAGAAGTACAGAATCGCAGAATGATTGAGTTGGAAGGGGCCTAACAAGGCTATTGAGTCCAACCCCTTGCTCCATGCAGGAATCCAAATTCAAGCAGATCTGTGAGATGGTCGTCCAATTATTGCTTAAATATCTCCAGCACTGGAGCGCTCACCACCTCTCAAGGTAAGTGATTCCACTGTTGTATTGCTAAGAAGTTTTTCCTGATATTCAGCCTAAATCTGGCTTCCTGTACCTTGAACCCATTATTACATGTCCTGCACTTGTTGAGAACAGATCCTGCCCTTCCTCTGAGGTTTGACTACTTTTCAAGTGTTAGGAAAGTATTTGCAAAGTTCTATACTGTCTCCCCCTGTTTTCTTTTCTCAAGACTAAACATCCCCAGTTTTTTTCAGTCTTCAGTTCTTTCAGTTCTTTCCTTATGTTTCATGTGATCACTGGGAAATAGATCACACTAGAGCGCTGTACAAGTAGTCCAAATTGCAGTCTGCTTCCACCTGTGATAACACTCCAGTCCAACATTGCTGCTACTCAGCTTATGTTTTCTGCATCATTCAGCAACATCTGCGATAATAGGAACTCAGTACTTAGCACTCAGGTGTCCCCTAGCAAATTCAGAGGAACACAAAAACTTACCCAACAAGTAAGTGAAGCCAGTATCTTTGAACAAATGTGTAAAAATGCAAGCCAAAGCAGGACAATTTGTGCTGTCCCATGGCAACCACAGAGTGGAGCAAGGAGCCTTCCATTGCCTACAGTGTGGACTAGATTGCCACATGAACTGTATTTGATTTGGCAATTGTGGAGTTAAAAACAGGAAAGAACTGTTGTTGTACTATTAAAGGGAAACTGAAACTCATGCGCAGGCAGCATAAAGAGGATCAGCCTTAGTGGAGGAAGACAATGACAACTGAAACCCCAATAAAGCCTACTGTAAGACCAATTCCTGGCCTGGGGGGAAGGTCTATGAGTGAAATTGCCAGGCTGTAGCAGCAGCCCTCTGCTGTGCATCCTCGCCACAGTGCAATCTAAGGACCACTGTAGGTGTAGCAATAATAGCTGGACTTTGCCTGTTTTTCTCTTTTTTAAAAAAATTAACTAGACCAATAGGAATGAACATGTGTGTGTGCACGTGTGCGCGTGCAAGCAGGTGAAGCATTGTTATTCTTGGACTTCGGTCAGAAATTTCATACCATTAGGGTCTGTCTCCCCTCAACACAGACACACACACCTGTGTTGGAGTTGGGGTTGTTGGGGTTTTTTGCAACTTCACATGCTGTCTGTAGTTTGAGTAACTGAGTGGGACTTCTCTTTGATGATTGTATATCTGTCCAGCATTAAGCAATTGTTCCTTCCAGCCTGTGGTTTCAAAGAGAGACTCATTTCTCTTCTGAATGTTCTTTTTCACTATCTTTCCTTGGTTGATGTCAGTGTTTGTTTGTTTGTTTGTTTGTTTGTTTTGGAGGGGTTGCTGTTGATTCATTTAGTTGGTTGCTAAGTCCATGTGCAGTAAGGAAAACAGCAACAAATCTGTGATTTCAAGCAACTGTTTTGGCTGTTTCTCATACAAATGTCTCAGAGTGAGTTATTTAAACTATAAGTGCCAGTTAATGAGAAAGGGGTAGAATCTGGGTAACTTGAAGCTATTCACCTCTGTGGATCTCTGTACTTCCTACTGTGTAGGAAAAGGAATGTTACCAGAAATTCAAAACTCTGCAACAGGTTACGGATCTAGAGACTAGAAACAAAAGCAGACATATAGCTAACAAATATTTTTCAGGCTTTGTTGTTTTTCAAAGTGTTTATGATTTTTCCCCTTCTCTTTCACCTCCAGCATTTTTAATCCAAAACAGCTCATAACTGCCTGAAGAGAAAGTGTTATTATTTAGTTTCTGGGATTCCTAACCAAATTTGCTCACAAAGAGAAAGAGAAAAAAATGGATCTTGGATATTTTTAGAGAAACTTCCAGAGTTTCCCCAAAATTTCTCCCAACAGAAAGAGAGGCTGCAGTTTAACTTCAGAGTTTTAAAGATGCATGGCTGTTTACAGAGACGACCAACAGAATCATATGCCAAAGCTATTTGGGGTAAGATGAGGATGCTATACGAAAAGCAATAATTTCACAAAGCTTTTCAGATAAAGAGATGATATATATTAAAGGCTGTGAAAGTACCAAAGAGATGCTAGAAGCACCTGAGAGATCCTATGGTTTTTCCAGCTCTAAATTGGAGGCCATTTTAATTAAAGAACATGTACAGCTCTGTCTTAATAACAAATAAGATTGTGAAAACCACATTTCTGCTCTATTAACAATGTTTAACAATTCAGGTTTAACCGACTGGTAGACAGAAAATGGGATTTCTCACAGAATTGCTGGGTGAATGTTTTGATGCTTTTGTATCTCTCTTATATGGCAAACAGCTAAGATTCCAAGAGTGTTTGCATTGTCTGAAAGAAGAAAACATAGACCAAAAAGGATTCTATAAGACCTGAACTTAAAGTGGCTCACGTTTTATGCTGAGTGGGAAGGGCAATAGGAGGGACACATCTCACAGCTGTTACATAACAGCACTGATGTTACCTGTCTGTCATGGGTTTGGAGGGAAAGTTCCATCCTATGGGGAGTGGAAGGCGGGACATCAGGAGGAGGGGCTGTACTGTATAAATATGTGATGCCTGTGTGGTGAAGAGTAGATGCTGAGACAGACTGTGAGACACTGGGTTGGGACGAAGCAGCAGCTGGGGAAGAAGAAGCTGTTGTGGGAGTCTGGGTGTCTGACAGGGTACTACTGTGTGTCAGAGTACCAACCTGATAAGTTCAGGTGTCTGTGGGTTAGCCAGAACTGATGGGTTCAGGGTCTGTGCTTTAAGTTAAAGGTTCTAGGTGAACCAAACTGTATGCTTGTGTGTGTGAGAATAAGCCACGTTACTTTATTTTATTCACCTGATTGTTTTATTTACCCTGTTTGTATTTAAAATAAACCTTATTCTTTTGTTGTTTAAAAATCCATCCCTGGTCTGTGTGACTTATTATAGGGAATGGTTGGTGGCAGCTTAGTAACTGTGTGATAGATCCCAGTAGGTCTGGGTTTGTCACATTGATTGGTGTCCAGCGTGTGGGATACGACTGGTCCAGTTGTCCAGCGGTCCAGCAAAGCCTTGGCAGGTGTGCCCAGAGCAAGGGGGGTCTAGTCAGGGACAGTCTGAGGCGCGTAGGTAATCTTCTAGGTGTACCTCACGGGGAGGTGCGCTAGTAGAAGAACGTGCCAACTGGGGAGACTTAGATTAAGGTGCTCTGAGGCAGCCTAGTTTTGGCGGGAAAACGCTGAGGCAAAACTGCGTAGCAACAGCGAGCTAGCTTGCCAGCTGAGAGGCCCAGCAGAGGGGGGTAGGCTCTGACTCGATACTGTTGCAAGTAGTGCTGAAGAACAGCAGCAATCTCTATAGGATAGCTGGTTCTGAGGCAAGCAGGGAAAAAAAGTGGTCGTTTTATTTTGAGGCTTGACTTTTTAAAGCAGCCTGTTCTGAGGGGGGGGTATGCCCTTGACTCGAAGCCAAGTAGCAGACATGAGTGAAGTGAAAGACCCCCAGATTGACCAAGGTTCTGAGGATGAATTTGGCTCAGTGCAGGGTGACAGCACAGGAGAGCAGGACCCAGAACTCAGGAAAATACTCCTAGCCCAACAGCATGAACTGAGGGTGAGGGAAATGGAGCAAAGGGAAAGAGAGAAACAGCGGCAATTTGAAGAAAGAATGGAGAGAGAGAAAATGGCGTTTGAATTAAGAAAACTGGAACTGATGAACCAGAACAATAATAATAATAGGGATTCTGAGGGAGGCCAATTGTCTAAGGCTGACCTGAAGAAATTCCCTGTGTACCACAAGGGAGATTGTCCTGAGGTGTTCTTTTCCTTAGTGGAAAGAGCGTTTGTGGACTTCTCAGTGAGGGAAACTGAGAAGATGACCATCATGCGGTCTTTAATCAGTGGTAGCCTGGCTGAGGTTTATGCCGAGATGCCTGAGGAACGGATGAAAGATTTTGCAGAGTTCAAAAAACTGGTGTTTGCAAGACATGGGATAAATGCAGAGCAGCTGAGACAAAGATTCAGGTCCCTTACCAAGAAGCCAGAACAGACTTTTACCCAAGTGGGGGCCCAATTGGTGAGGCTGCTTGAGAAATGGCTGTCGCAGGAGGGAACAGAGACCTATGAACAGCTTAAAGACTTGATAGCCCTGGAACAGTTCTATTCAGTTCTGCATGGGGAATTGAAATTCCAGGTGAGGGAAAGGAAACCGAAATCTGTGGCAGCAGCCGCAGAAATCGCGGATTTTATCTCCCAAATAAGAAAGCCCTTGGGTGAGGGGAAATCTGTAGGTAAACCCAAAGAAACCTACAGCAAGTACTCTCAGGGACCAGGGAAAAGCCAGCAAGGGGGAGGGGCCCATGGTGAAGGGAAGCCCTCAGGCATGAAACCAAGCCCTCAGAATTTGGAGGGAAAACCGAAACAAGAGGAGAGAGAATCCAAATACACTAGAAAATGCTATTTCTGTCAGGGAAAGGGTCATCTGATCTCAGAGTGTGAGAAATTAAAGCAGCTAAAAGGAATGGTGCCTCAGAATTCTAGTGGGACCAAGCCAAAAGCTGTGTTCTGTGTCCAGAAAGAGCAAAGCTCATTGTCACAGAGGGAGCCTGTTGCCATGACTACTCAGTCTGGAACAGCTACCTCTGCTGATCAGGCTGAGGAAAATGGTCCTCTTGGGGAGGTAAAGCGCTGCTTGCTGGTAAAAACAGATTCTCAGTTGTTTGAGACAGCCGGGGTGGACGTAGGAATACTTGACCGTCAGTATAGGGGGCTGCGGGACACTTGTTCCCAGGTAACCCTGTGCCATCCAGATATTATTCCTAGGGAGTTTATAATCCCAAATGAGAGCATGAAGGTGGCAGGGATTGAGGGGCAGATAATCTCTCTGCCAGTAGCAGAGGTACCTGTCAACTTTCAAGGCTGGAGGGGAGATTGGCGGATAGCGATTTCATCTACTCTGCCAGCAGCCGTGCTCGTGGGAAATGACCTGGCTGAACATGTGAAAAGGGTGCTAGTGATTACACGCTCACAAGCCACCACAGGGACAGTTCAGGGGGGTAATGATGAGCCAGAGACGGAAGCAGAGGGGAGTTCAGAAGCTGTGGTGGAAACCTTAACCACAGACAGCAGATTTGGACAGGAGCAAAAGGCAGACGCCACTCTCCAAAAGTGTTTTGAACAGGTGACTGACGCCCAGCTAACACCTGAAACCCCAGTGAGATTTCGGGAGGAAAAGGGGATTTTATATAGAGAAACCCTGAGGAATATCTCAAAAGGGGGAGATGGGATCAGAAGTCAGCTGGTGGTACCTGAAAAGTATCGCCCCATGATCTTACAAAGGGGTCACTCTGACATGGTTGCTGCACACTTAGGGGTGAAAGAGCCCCTTGATTTGATCAAACAAAATTGGGAGCAGATCACCCAGGATGACCCACAAGACGTTGTGACTTACATAGACACCTTGATGAATGACCTAAGGAGAAATCTAGAGCTGGCAGCAGAAAACCTGCAAGCTCAGAAGGTCAGACAGAAAACATGGTATGACCACAAAGCTAGAGAGAGGCACTTTGACCCAGGGGAGGAAGTGCTTTGGCTTAGGCCCTGCAGAGAGAATAAACTGCAGCTCAAATGGGCAGGACCATATAGGGTCATTTCCAAGATGTCAGACCTGAATTACCTAATAGAGCAGGAGGAGAACCAAGCAAGGAGGGTGGTTCATGTGAATGCCCTAAAACCCTACTACAGAGGGGAACAGAGGGTTTTATTCGCGATAAAAGCAGCTGAGAGTGAGGAAGCTGAATTACCCTTCTGGGAGGGTAGAGGGGAAGTAAAATACAACCCAGAGGAGGTAAAGATCAGTCCTGCACTCACCCAAGACCAGCAGCAAGAACTGAAAATGCTGCTTAGTAAATATCAACAGGTGTTTTCCAACAAGCCGGGGATAGTGAAGGGAGTGATGCATCGGATCCACACAGGGGATGCACCCCCGCAGGCAGTATCCCCATACCGAGTAACGGGACCCTATAGGGACAAGGTGCGGAAGGAGCTGGACGAGATGCTGAGGGAGAACATAATTGTCCCCTCTTCTAGTCCTTGGTCCTCTCCGATAGTCCTTGTGGACAAGCCTGATGGGAGCATTAGGTTTTGTGTCGATTACAGGAAATTAAACCGTGTAACCACTCCTGATGCCTACCCAATGCCCAGGCTAGACAACCTGATTGAAACCATAGGGGGTTGTCGGTTCATCTCATCATTGGACCTGGTAAAGGGATATTGGCAATTAAGAATTGATCCCAGGGATCAAGAAAAGACTGCCTTTTGCAGCCCTTTTGGTCTCTATGAGTTTCGAGTCCTGAGCTTTGGTCTCAGGAATGCACCAGCCACATTCCAAAGGCTGATGGACCAGACCTTGGCAGGGCTCAATGACTTTACAGTGGCCTACATTGACGACATAGGGATCTTCAGTAATACCTGGGAAGATCACCTGATACACCTGGAGTTAGTGCTGCAGAGGTTAAGTGCAGCAGGGCTAACAGTAAAGGCCAGCAAGTGTCAGCTGGGTAGCCCAGAAATAAAATACTTAGGTCACATGGTAGGGGGAGGAATGATAAAACCCCTGGAGGCCAAAATAGAAGCTGTTCGAGATTGGCCTAGACCCACCACCAAGAGAAAAGTCAAATCATTTCTTGGGTTGGTGGGCTACTACAGAAAGTTCATCCCGAGGTTTAGCGAGATTGCGGCTCCGCTGACCGATCTGACGAGGAAGAAGGCTGATGACCGCATCCCGTGGACCAGCAACTGTGAGGCGGCGTTCCAGAGGTTGAAGGAGGCGTTAATCAACTATCCTGTCCTGCGTGCTCCAGACTTCGACCGGGAGTTCATCATCTACACCGATGCGTCTAACAGCGGGGTAGGAGCAGTTCTGTGCCAGGAGGATGAGAATGGTGACCAGCATCCAGTGTCCTACCTGAGTAGGAAACTTCAAAAAGGTGAGAGACATTTGGCAACCGTGGAGAAGGAGTGTTTGGCCATAGTCTACGCGATCCAGAAGGCCAAGCCTTACATCTGGGGAAGACATTTTGTTCTGTGTACTGACCATTCACCATTGCAATGGTTAAAGACAATGAAAACCCACAATAGCAAACTTATGAGGTGGGCTTTGAACTTACAGGACTATGACTTTGAAGTGAAGGTGGTCAGAGGGTCAGTGAACTGTGTTGCTGACGCCTTATCAAGAAGACCTGAAGAATGAAGACGGCGAAAGAACATGGACTATATGTGTATATAATGATGACAAAAGTAAAATGTACCTGTTTTCTGAATTTGGTTTGTATGAATAAAGGTAAATTGATGTAATGTATATGGTAAATGTTTAAATGCCTATTTGAAATGTTTAACTTGGAGTGTAAGTATATGTAAGTATAATATGGTATGTATAAATGTTGTTGTGTATTTTATGCAGGTTGTTTTTTTGGTGAAAAGCACTTTTAGCTTTCCCCCTACAAAACAACTTTTAAAGAGGGGAGGTGTTACATAACAGCACTGATGTTACCTGTCTGTCATGGGTTTGGAGGGAAAGTTCCATCCTATGGGGAGTGGAAGGCGGGACATCAGGAGGAGGGGCTGTACTGTATAAATATGTGATGCCTGTGTGGTGAAGAGTAGATGCTGAGACAGACTGTGAGACACTGGGTTGGGACGAAGCAGCAGCTGGGGAAGAAGAAGCTGTTGTGGGAGTCTGGGTGTCTGACAGGGTACTACTGTGTGTCAGAGTACCAACCTGATAAGTTCAGGTGTCTGTGGGTTAGCCAGAACTGATGGGTTCAGGGTCTGTGCTTTAAGTTAAAGGTTCTAGGTGAACCAAACTGTATGCTTGTGTGTGTGAGAATAAGCCACGTTACTTTATTTTATTCACCTGATTGTTTTATTTACCCTGTTTGTATTTAAAATAAACCTTATTCTTTTGTTGTTTAAAAATCCATCCCTGGTCTGTGTGACTTATTATAGGGAATGGTTGGTGGCAGCTTAGTAACTGTGTGATAGATCCCAGTAGGTCTGGGTTTGTCACAACAGCCAATCATGCAGCTGCTGGAGCTGTGAAAAGATGGGTCACATGGCAAAGGATTGTCTTTTCCTAAGAGATTGTTCTGCCAATAAATCAAAAGAACAAAGGGATCACAGAAAATATCGAGAGTCTGACTCTATCAGTTGAAAGGAAAGGCTGGAAAGAAAGTTAAACAGAATGCAGGCATGGCCCATAATTGTGAACAGAGATTAAATTGCTGGATCATTGACTCAGAGTGCACCAGTCATTGTAATAAAAAAGATTTCTTTACAAATCTAGATGAAAGAGTCAGTGGAAATATTCAAGTTGCTAATGTGACTCCATGAAAACTAAAGGAAAAGGGCCTGGCATTTTGCAATGTAAACTGACTGATGAAATAAGTGAGAATACTAGAAGTGTTGTATTGTTTGTTCCTGAGTTACAATGCTACATGTAAAGTGCATCAGTTTTGAATGATAAAGCTGTTGAAAATGGACATTATAGAGTAATGAAAAATTGTGAAATATATTTTCAAGCAAATAAATCTAATGGTGTCTATCAACTGAGTCTTTTAGATGAACACCAACAGATCAACATAGTGCAAGCCCAGAGAGAAAATGATAACAGTGTGGAGTTGTGGCGTGGTCGCTTCACACACACAGATCCAAAAGCAATTCTGGAGTTGCAAAACTAAACACTTGCTACAGGTATCAAGATAAATCCATATGATGCAACCAACACAGCCAGCTGCATAAGCTGTACCACAGAAAAGAGTGGTAGGCCCTCGTTCTACATATATACTATATGTTTGTGTTTTCCCATTTGCAAGAATGTGGTTTTCCAGAAAGCTCTGAAAATACAAAAATACTGGCAAAGACAGAGACAAAATTTGGGTTGAAGTATCTGGAAATGAGTGCAGTCGAGGTCAGGCCGCAATCTCTGCCCCTTACTTGGACATGAACAAGGTCTGGGGCCCCAATGCACATGTCTAACTTAAAGTCTATAAAACTACTCCACAAAACCGAAACCAATCCATGCATGCATAAGAGGAGGCGTGGACTGTTCCATTACAGTCCTTTGTAGAATTCAGACCTTATGCTGAATCTCTTGTCTCTATATTTGGATCCCATTTTTGGCACCGTGTAATGTGTTTCCTTCTACTGGGTTGTGGTATAAGATACTCAGTTTACAAGCCCTGATGATTTCTGTCCTCTGATTAGTATTCAGCATCCCGGCATCTTTTGAGGAACTCTTGCGTTCAGAGGCTAGAGACATCATCAGAAACATATCCAACAAGATAACAGCATTCAAATTATATAAAATGAACAAAACCATTAAAATGTTTACAACTTGTGCCCAAAGATCAAAGGTTGTGCCGGTATTCTTCAGGCATTTATTGAAGCAACTAACAAAACAGTTCAGTGTTTCTGAAACCTTGAATTTTTAAAACATTATATAGATGCTTTTTCAGAGCAAGCTTTCTTGAAATAGACTCTTGCTAGATTTCCACTTGCAAATACGTCAGGAATGCACAATCCAAGCTGGGGTCTAACCTTAATTATTATCCTTTCCTTTGTTAGTCTGTTTTACCGTTTCTAGCTAGAGCAACTTCGTGCCGATTATTGATAAAAGACACAAAGGACCAAAACTGTCACTGTTTTCCAGAATTTCCTTGAATTCTTTTGCATGTTTTATTTGGGAGAGTTTCATGATAAACATTCACTGATAGTAATAAAGAACTAGGAAGGATGTGGACATGACTTGCTTCTGTTTTCCTCCTTCCTTCTCTCTGTTTTCTTTTTCTTCCTAAGGAAGTTTCCCCTGAAATGTCTTTTGAAAATAGACATTTCTTCTTGCAGAGCTGATTACCAAGCTTAGCCTGTGTTTTTAAAAAAAGCCATATATGATGGAGTCTGGTCCATTAGGGAAGTGGAACACTGTCCCATGTCAGGCAAAGGCTTTTCTTGACTATCCCACTCCCACCTGCCTTCTTTACCAGGCAGAGGACCAGGAACCCCTACTGTGTCTCCCCCTGCTGAGTCCCCGGCCTCAAAGTCTGTGTCCATGTGCACATCTCTGTAAGAGAGAAAGTGTGGGAAGGAAATAGAAGCAAATATGAACATTTCTAATTTGGGGCAAGGTACACATTTCTGCCCAGCCTTTATCTATGTATGAATTCTTGTCTGTTCTCTCTCTGTGCGTATGATGCGCATGCATTTATGAATGCCCACCTTTGCCTTGGCTCTGTCCATAACCCCTGGCTCCACTTACTATTGGCACCCTTGCCTTCCACACAGCAGACGGCAGAAACACTGTAAACGTGCAACCAAGTTCTGTGTATGTTCGCTTTAGGAACAGTCAACCCACAGATGGCAATTAGAGGAGACTCTGGGCTTATAATTTTTGAACAACACTGTTATAAATTCAGTTCTTTAATTAAGAAATGAAACAGAGTATTGAGGTCAATGAGTACTGAGGTCAACAAATAACATATAATACAAAGATTATCAAACCAACAACCAAGCCAGATGCTGTCTTCAGATCCTTGAGGGAAACCACATGAAGGCATATATACCATGCCTCCACCTGTCTCATTGAAGCAAAATGATCCGTTTGTGGTTTCACAATACAAATGAACCATATCTTCTCTTGCTGTACATTTGCACCTACCCACGAAAAAGCAAGGCTTTTAAACGCCGCAAAAAGGGGGCAAAACTACTATGGGTGACCTTGGTCCTTCTTTCTGCCTTTGAATTTCCTTCCAACAATCAACTGATGGACAAAGGGCAGAGAAAGAGAAGGGCCATGGATTGAGTAGAAGAATGCCACTGGATAGCCCACATGGGTTTGGCATCCTTTGGCTGTGTGGACAGGTTGTTCCACCACATCCCACAAGAAGAAGAGTCAGGAGAGGAAGGGCTAGAAGCTGTTTAGAACTTGGGGATAACTACAGTCACAATAAGCAGCAACAAGGAGGAAGAGAGTTGTAATGAAACACAATAGAATAAGGAGAACTTTAGGGATCCTATCCTCACATTGGCCTTGTAAGAAAATAAGCAAACAGGAGTATTGGCTATTGGATACCACTTCTGGTTTCCATGACAATATCCTGTGTTGTTGTAAGATTTGCAGTTTGGCAAAATACTGAGCATCCACAGCTCTAGTGATGCAATGTAAGGCAGTGCACTCGTGCAGTGGTTCTCAAACAGGGGTCCCCAGATATTCTTGAACTGAAATTCCAAGAAGCCGCAACCACTTGCTGTGCTGGCCAGGATTTCCGGGAGTTGTGGTCGAAGAACATCTGGGGACCCCAGTTTGAGAACCACTGCACTAGAGCTTGCTAGCCAGTAATTCTGAGTTCCTCCCCAAACTGCAGATCCTGGAATCCCGCAGGATGTGGCCGTGACATTTAAAATGGTGTCAACCTGCAATAATTGTGTGATACAGATGCTGTCCTGGGATCCTGGTTTGCTGATAATGCAAAGCTTTTGCCCGTTCTTGGCAATTCTGATTTATGACAACCCTTTTCCAGATTGGGAATACTTGGAAGTGATTTGCCATTCCTTTCTTCTGGGCCTGTCCTGGGACTGTGAGGTTTGCCCAAGACCGCACAGGCTGACTCTTCTGGAACGCACAATGAGGAATCAAATTCCAAACCTCTGGCTCCACAGCCAGATACTTAATTCTCTGAGCTATCCTGCCGATCCAGTTCCTCACTGCTTGTAGCCATTCTCATTTTCAAGAGGAGTCAGGCAGGAGCGATCAAGCAGCCAGACATGCGCTTCCTGGCTCATTACCAATAATCCTGAACTCTCAGCGATTCTGGCCTGCAGCTTTGTGTGAATGTGGCCAGTTTGTCATGATCAGCTCAACCAAGTTTGTTAAGAGATGTTACATCGGAGCTGGCAGGCAGATCCAGAGCTCCACAAGTTAACATAGCTGAGTGTGAATTGTATTTCAGAGTGTTTGCCTGTTAGTCCATGCTAATTACATGTATACTTCAGAGTAAATAAAGACAAATTGTTGCACTTGTTCAACCCAGGGAGAAAATTACAGTTTGTTTTGTAGAACTGAAAGCAGCATGTTTCTAAATGGCTGCTGGCCATGAAATAAGTAGAATGCATCAGAAGTGAAAATGAGCTGACTGCAGACTTGGCATCAGCTGCGAAACTACCCTGTAGCATTACTAATTTCCTGAAGAAAAGAATGCTTGAAGAGAACTTGCCATATGTGGAGTTTGCTATTCCAGAAGTGGTCAGAATTGGAACAGAAGTCCTCAGAAAACAAGTCTGATATCAGCCACAGTGGTTGGGGCCAAGAGCTCTCATTTTCTCGTATACTTTTTTTTTTGGCACAATCTTATATTTAGATTCAGATCTGCATGGATTTTCTATAATCACAGAGATAATGGTAACATGCACTGACTGACAATATGTGCTTAAATATTGATGAGCAGTATTTTAAGAGAAGCCACCCTTCAGGGAAAGAACATCTAACATCTTCCTGCTGATGCAGTGTTAATGGATGTGTTTTAAACACAGCTTTAAAATGTTTCACTGCGCCCGAAGACCCCCCAAAGATTTTAGGCAACAAACACAGTTCTAGATTCCTCCAACACACATTTTTACACACACACACACACACACACACACACACACACACACACACACACATTCATGTGCACACACGCACACCCGTTTCGCTGTCTCCTGGCGTCAAACGTCTGACTCTCAGACTCCTTTAAGTGCAGCAGGGTCAATGGTCTAACTGGCGAGTGGTATTTAGCCACCATCTCAGACATTTTAATGTATCTATTGGATTTTCTTTTTATTAGCCTTAGCTAAAATATACAGTAATCTCTCTAGATCAAATTAAACATCCTGTTTCCAAACTCCTTTGGCTGAAATTCGGGTGGGCTGAGGGGAGGCTGATCTAATCTGAGGAATATAGGCTGTTTTTTTTTTCCCCTGGACCTTCCTGTTATCCAAATGAATTCAAACAAAATCACAACAAAACATATGCAGTCAGGAATTTTTGGCAACAAGGGAATGTCAGAATTAATGCAGAATTTGGGAACAGAGACTGATTGATGTTGTAATGACTCTAGGTTCACATTTTTTAAATCCACCTTTCCTCCAAATGGGCCCAAAGTGACATCTATGACTTTTGCCCCAATATATCTTAATAATTATGTGTCCTGAAGTCAATTCTGACATGTGGCAAACCTTTCCAGAATTTGCTAGGTATAGAATACTCAGAAGTATTTTATCAGTCCCATCTTCTGGGGAAGCTCTGGGACTATGCAGCTTGCCCAAGGCTACATGAGCAGGCTGTTCGCCCAGGCTGAAAGTGTGGGTGGGGAATCAAACTCCAAAACAGAGATCTAATTCTCGGAGCTATTTAGCCAGATACCCAAAACCCATTTAAACTTGGGTTCATGTTTGACTGAGGGTACTCCACCCAACTCCAGACACACACAATAGGAATATTCGGATTTGACAACAACATCTTTATTTAACAAGACTGGTGGTTGTTCCACCACCACCTTAATGGGTTCATTTTCCATCATCAACCAATGGGACTCCAACAGTCCATCTCTGGCAACAGTGAACATAGTCTCTCCAAATGTTGGGGAGTTCCACCAAACCTTTCCTTGTCCGTGGGTGAATGAGGGAGTTGGATGTCATGCTGCGCACAGACTGCCACAGCTGGGATAGTGTGCCCAGTCCCCTTCTGTCATTTCCTCCTTTGTAGGTCTCACCCCTTCCATCTCTTCAGTCCTCACAGGATCCCCCGTCTTCTTTTCCATTAACCCCAGCCATCCTCTCTGAGACACTCTTCCCAAGGCTTGTATCTCCTGCATGCCCAACTTCCTCTGTTCCTATAATTCTTTCTTTCCCCCCACCACCCCCATCCAGTAGAAAGGCTTACATCAAGGTTGGCTCCGTCTCTGTCTCTTGGCTTCTTCCCTACAAATCATCAATTTAACCAACTCCCCAGTCAAGAAGTCTTCTTTCTCTATCAACTCCCAGCCTTCTGGTAAATGGGGCTATAGGGGTTTCTTCTGTTCTTTTTGGCTCTGCCCTCGTCTCTTCCTTTCTCCTTTCTTCCTTCTCTCGGACTCCTCCCTTTGCCCTTGTTCCTTCTCCTTTTATTTCCTCCCACTCATCGAGTCCTCCTTTCTCTCCCCCATTTCCCTTCCCACTCTTTCTTCTAGCTGGGGACAAGCCACCCCCATTGGTAGGTCCATTCCCAGATTTTCCTTTCCCTCTGGGCTGTGAGCTGTCATTGGTGGCTTGTTTCTCAGGCTTTCTGAAGGGGGTGCACAATTCTTTCTTCAGTGTCATGATTCTTTTATTGTATTGTATTTTATGATTAAATTTAATATACATTTTACAACAACGTTGCATTCATCTTTTAAATGACCCCTCATCCCTTCCAGAAATACGTATATTCTTGCCCTGACTTTTGCCCTTTTCCTTTATTCAATTCAGCATTTATAAAGTCATCGCATATCTCATTAAATTTATTGATTTTTATCACTTCTTTTAAAAACTTAATTTCAAATGTCAGTTTATTGTTAATCGTGATATTCCGAATTTCATTGTACCATTCATGCAGTTGAAAACCCCAATTCTTCTTCCAGGTATTTGCTATAAGTAACTGAGCAGCTATTGTCATATTTATAATCATTTCTCTCTCTTTTGAGTTATTTATATCATGATCATCTATTAACAATAATAATGCTATTCTTGATGATGCTTCAATGTTGATTTCAAATATATTATTTTATTTCTTTAACAACTTCTCTCCAAACCCTTTGCATTACTTCGTGTTTCCACCATAAATGCAGATATGTACCCAATTCTTATTACTTCTCCAACACATCTTGGAATATTTAGAATCTATTTTATTTAGCTTTATTAGTGTTAGGTACCACCTCCACATTGTTTTATAACCATTTTCTTTTATTCTGACTGACATGTTTTTAAAAACCCTTTTGTCCTATACATGTTTCCATTCTTCTTTAACTATTTTTCCTAAATATGCCTCCCAAATTATGCCAGGATTCTAGTCTTTATTGAGGAGCTCATAGTCTTGTACCTCTCCACCTCTGGAGGAAGAGGATACAGCATGCTCACAAGGAGGCTGGTCCCTGTGGCTCCTTCCTCACAACAACATCTTTCTTCTGGTGGTGGAGTAGGGCACTTTGCTCAAGGCCACACTGCTGGCAAGGCACGTAATTTTACCAGCCACACATGCTCCAGGTTGTGCCTCTCCCAGGAAATGTAGGTGGGAGTGTTCAAATTCCTGGCCCTGGAATATGCAGCCAAATGCTCCAGTTCACTAAGTTATATCAGCTCCACTGAGTCTGTTGGTGTTAATTGTTTGCTCATTGTTGATCTGTTCAGTTAGTTGCTAAGTATGTGTGCAGTAAAGAAAGCAGCATGTACAAGTCTGTAACTTCAAGTAACTGTAAGTAGTGTTTTTTTTTCCTCCTGCAAATGTCTCAGAGTAAGTGACTGAGACTGAACGAGAAAGAGGTGGACTCTTGGGAATTTGTAGCTTTTCTTTTCTGTGAGTCTTTGTACTTCTACCATGTAGCTAAAAGGAATTTTGCCAGAAATTCAAACTCTGCATTATTCTGGAGGGCTGTAGTAGGACTGTGTTGACAGTATGGTCTAGTGAGTACATTCATTTCACTCAGTATATATGACAGCATCCTTATAATTAAAGTGTTACAGAGAATGTCCATGATATGTTGAGTGTCAACGTTCACAAATGAATATGCTAACAGTTACATATATGTAGCTGACTGTCTTCCATCACCAATGCATATCTGAATTTCCTAGTAATCAACTCAGCATTCACCAAAAAGGAGTGGGTAATAGCTGGGGTTTTCCACATTTAGACATGAATGTCAATAGTCAACAACATTTTGGAATATGTGAAGTAAATGACTCAAGCATAATTGAAAACGCAACCAAATTTTATTTTTCTGCACCTCTGGAAATGTAGGCTATATTGTACTTCCATACATGTTTGCGTGTGCCTGTTATTCTTCCATGTAACTCTCACCCCCACCCGACATCTCTAGTGTAAGTGATTGTGGGGGGGGGGGAACATACTCTGTTTGGGGTGTGGGGAATTTCTGTTCTGCAATCTTGAGAACATAAGTGGAAAACCCTTAGCCTTTTGGAATTACGCAGCTTGCAAGTCCCACAATCTCTTATCCCTGGCTGGGGAAGCTAGGGCAAATGGGAGTTGTTGGCCATAGCATCTGGAGGGCCAAATGTTTTCCTCCAACTGGCTGTAAAAAGTTAGAATCAGGATGAACCAAATGCATGGCCTTGGATACTGGGTCTGAAAGATTCTCATGATGAGCAGTATAGGTCAAATGAATCAATTTTCTTCCTGTCAGCTTTCTTTACTGTCCAGCTTTCATATCCATACATAATTATTCGATATATGATACTGTGGATGATCCTGGTCTTGGTCTTCAGTGACACATCCTAATACTTGATGATCTTTTCTAATTCCTTCATTGCTGCCTTTCAAGTCTCAGTCTTCTTCTGATTTCTTGGCTGCAGTCTCCATTTGGACTAATGACTGAACCAAGATATGCAAAATCTGTAACTTCATTTAATTTCTTCATTGCCAACACTAAAGTTGTGTAGTTCTTCTGCAGTCATGTAAACTTCACTTTCTCTCATTTCACAAAGTGTTGGGCTTAGAGCTTCCTTTGAATTTTGGCTGCCAGGGACTCAGGTATGATGTGTGCCAAGAAGTATGTGGTACAAACACTTCTAATCTCACCTTCATTAGTTAATCCTATTTTAATTTTAGCTATTCATCCCATGGACGGATAGAATAAAGAATGCACAGGAAAACAAAAAAAAAAAGATGATTATTAAGAAACATAAGTTTTCATATCTTGGACATATCTTGGACATATTATAACTCATGGCAAATATAATAAACTGCAATATCTCATTGAAGAGAAGATCAAGGGTAAATATGGAAGAGGCAGAAGAAGGATTTATTGGATGAAATACATCAAAAACCTTAGTAAAGGACTACTACCGGTAATCCACACAGCAAGGGATAGGTGATATACCATAATGATGGCAGCTAACTCAGCCACTGAGACAGCATCCAGAAGGAGAGGGAGAAAACAAGAAACAAAAATTAATTGAACAAAGGGGGAAAAAACAAAAGACAGAACAAAAAAGAATAAATGCAATAACGTTAGTACTCAGTATAAACCACCATTATAAAATTACAATGTAGCTGTAATCATCACTACATCATCTCAAATTATGCCTATAAGTCAGTGTAGGCCTTCCAGGTCTCCTAGACAATGTCCTTATGAAATGGATTTCTGTATGATACTTGTTCAAACATAGCTAGTGGTAAAAGATCCTCCAACCATTGTGTAAGTTGATGGTGGATGTTTATCCTTCCAAGCTCAGAGGATTTGTCTCTTAGCCACCATAAGACTTATAAAATCCAGTTTTGTTGTCCATTTGTTAGACAGGAACATAACTTAAGAGAACATGAATGTCTACAAGTACCAAATATTTGCCCAGTACTATATGAGGTAAAGGTAAAAGTTTCCCTTGACATTTAGTCCAGTTGCGTCTGACTCTAAGGCACGGTGCTCATCCCTGTTTCCAAGCCATAGAGCCAGCGTTTGTCCAAAGACAATGAGAATGAGATGTTGCAAACTGACTTAAAAGAGACTTCACTGTCTTTTCCAAGTTTTCTTCCTTCATTTCTTATGTGAAGCAAATGCTATAATCCAAATCAAATATATGCTTTATATGCCTCCCATTCAATAACACATGAAGATGCTGTACCTTCATTCATTAGAAAATATTATTGAAATTCACTTCCCATCTGTTTCTTAAAATCCTCATAATTCAAAAGCCCAACATTTAGATGCCAGGAGCCAGCGTTTTTTGCCATATCAGTTAGCTGCATGGTGAGGGCTACAGAAGCATGGTCTGAAATTTCTGTTGTGTTTACCTGGCATGTTATCATATAGAAGACGATACCAAGAAATAAACAAAGCGAAAACAGTTTTGACGCACTGATAAGAGAAATATATAATCTCGTTCTGTAAGATGTAGTACATGCCATACATCAATCAAGCCCAGTTCAATCATACAGTATATCCTTTTAGTACTAACCTCAGTAAGGACTGAGTTCTATAAGGAAGTGTATGCCTATCTAGCATCAGATCAAGAATTTCATTAAAAATCTCCCCCAATTATCACGTGATCATATGTTATACAGTATCTGTAAAATGGCCCATATATTCATGAAACATTATGAGGTAGACCAAATTTTGACCATAAATATTCACAACTCCTAGGATTTGTTGAATTTTTGTAAAATTCCTTTTGCTATACAGTTGGCGTAGAGATCCATAAAAGAGAATAGCTACAATTTTCCCAGGGTCCACCTCTTTCTCATTAACTGGCACTTAAAGTCCTAGTAACTCACTCTGAGACATTTGTACTAGAAAGAATGAAAAACATTTGTTACTTACCGTTGCTTGAAATTACAGACTTGTGTACACTGCTTTCATTACCGCACACATAGCCAGCAACTGACTGAACTGATCAACAGCAGAAAACTGCCATCAACCGAGGAAAAAGAGGAGAAAACATTCAGCAGGGAGATTCGGCTCTCTTTCAGTTCAATAGCTGGAAGCAAACATTGGTTAGTGCTGGATAGATATAAGTCACTTCAACCCAGAAAAATCCTTCCCAGTCACACAAGCTACAGACAGCATGTGAGGTTGCAAATAAAACTCCAACAAGATTGCACCCTGTGTTCTTCAAAAAAAAGAAGAAAGAAATAAAGAAAAAAGAAAATGGAACATATATCTAATAAATGGCATCATTCCCATTCATCTCAGTGGCAGAGTTTCCTTGTAGATAGTGATAGACAACCAGGGCACAACCACATTGTGATTTCAGGAAGTCTTTTAATAGATTTCAGAATCCTGTAATATCCACTCATGGTTATTGTTATGTGCAGTCAAGTCGGACATGACTTATAGCGGCCCTAATAGGGTTTTCAAGGTAAGTGAGGTATTTAAGGAGTGTGTTTACTGCTACCACCCTAGTGAGTTGCCATGGCAGAGCTGGGGGATCCAAACAAGGTCTCCTGAATCCTAGTTCATTACTCTAGCAATCTGTTGGTTTCTATTCTGCATCACAAAGGAAAACCAGCCAAGTCTCAACAGTACACATGCTTATGAGAAAATGTTTCTTTAATAGTTGCCTAGAAGAGATTTCACCAAACATATCATTTAATACAAGTTAGGGGTTCCCCAGCGTGGCTTGGGGGGAGGGAGGGGGGACGGGACGGAGATGGCGGCTGCCACAGTGGTAAGGAGAGGGGCTTCGGGCTTGCCCCAGCATAGCTTCTTGGCTGGAGTACTGCAGCTGCGTCAAGGGTGTGCTGGTCTCGCCATTGACGATACGGTTAATGGGCTGAGCGAGGAGCAGCAGCAGCTTAGAAGAACTATGGGAAAATTCTGCCAAGAGCATTTGGCTCCAAAAGCCCAAGAAATCGATCAACAGAATGAATTCAAAGAGATGTGGGATTTCTGGAAGAAGCTTGGGGATCTAGGGGTTCTGGAAATAACTGCTCCAGCTGAATATGGTGGGTCAGCGATGGGTTATCTGGACCATGTCTTAGTGATGGAAGAAATATTTTGGGCTTCAGCAGCTGTTGGATTGAGCTATGGTGCCCACTCTAATTTTTCTATCAATCAGCTAGTGAGAAATGGCAGTGAAGCAGAGAAAGAGAAATATCTGCCAAAGCTGATCAGTGGAGAGCATATTGGAGCCCTGGCAATGAGTGAAGCCAATGCTGGTTCTGATGTTGTTTCCATGAAGCTAAGGGCGGACAGAAAAGGGGATTATTTTGTTTTGAATGGGAGCAAGTTTTGGATTACCAATGGGCCAGATGCGGACGTTCTGATCGTTTTTATGCCAGAAGAGATTCAAATGCTGTTCCAGCTTCTCAGGGTATAACAGCATTTATTGTGGCAACTATGCCTGGTTTCAGCACTGCACAAAAACTTGATCAACTGGGAATGGGAGGGTCAAATACTTGTGAGTTAATATTTGAAGATTGTAAGGTTCCTGCTGAGAATGTTTTGGGACACCTCAGTAAAAGAGTGTATGTGTTGATAAGTGGCTTGGCTCTGGAAAGACTCGTATTGTCAGGTGGACCCCCGGGGATCATGCAGGCAGTTGTAGATCATACTGTCCCATATTTGCACGTGAGAGAAGCTTTTGGGCAGAAAATTGGCAATTTCCAACTCACGCAAGGTAAAATGGCTGACAAGTATACACAGCTGATGGCATGTCGACAGTATATATACAATGTGGCAAGAGCCTGTGATCAAAGACACTTTAATTCAAAGGACTGTGCAGGAGTGATTCTCTTCTCTGCAGAATGTGCTGCTCAAGTTGCTTTGGATGGAATCCAGTGTTTGGGTGGAAATGGCTACATCAATGACTAACCTATGGGTCGTTTTCTGCGTGATGCCAAATTGTATGAAATCGGAGCAGGAACCAGCGAAGTACGGAGAATTATACAAGTAAGGGCACAATTGCACTATGAAAACGAATTGGGGTTTTGAAATGGGGTATTTTAAATCAATTTAAAATCACACAGTAGTCATGTGGTTTGGGGGCTGGGGTACACAGCCCATTGAGACTAGTTTTAATTCACTGCATTTGCAGATATGTTGCCAGCCACCCTCTCTCTACCCATTTTCCTCAGGTGTATGTGTGTGTATGAGAGCATACTCAGCAGTTTTCACCAAAGCAGGCGGGTGGCATCATGTTGGAAGAAGCGGGCAAGGCGGGAACTCCCCCGGGACTCTCACAATAAATCTTCCTCCTCCTCCTGCTTCCCCGGTTTCCTTCTGCTGCTATGTTTTTCGTTGTTTTTTAATAATTTATTTTGTATGCATTTCAAAGTGGGACAGCGGTAGATCCTAAAGAAACGGCAAGGTATGATAAACCACCAATGAGGCAGTTGTCAGCAGTTTCCAGTGCTTAAGTGATGCAGTGATAAAATAGAAACGGGGGGGGGGGGACTGAGAGTTCGGATTGCAAGATATCCTGCCATCCAAAACCTGAGTTCCTGAGATACAATACTCGACAAACACCCCACCACCACCAGACACAATTTACTCCAACAAAGGTGTTCACATATGCCAGAACAATTCAAAATAAATCATGTTCATAATTGAGATAAAATAAACAGCTTCCCCAAGGCTGTTCAAAATAACTCGCTTTCCTGTCTTGGTTTAAAATGTGTGTTTAGCTGTACTTCATGTAAATGGATACAGTATTTTTAAATCAACTTCAGGCATGCTGAACTCAACACCAACCAAGACAATTTTTTAGACAGATAACTGCACAGTAACACCTGCTGAAATGTCCTATTCCATACAACAATGCAAGGTACAAGAACTTCATCTTCTTTTTCATCTGCTCGTCCACAAAGCACTCTGTACAACTGCCTCACATTCCGAAATGGAAAGGAAACTGATTGTATCACTTCCTTCCTAGGCATCCTTGTTTACATTACATGCCCTCAAAGTTGCTATTTCAACCCTGGCAGCAAGTTCTGGTTCTTTCAAATGAAAAGGGGCCATCTTGTCTGGCTCTGCCTCTCTTTCCTTTGCTCAGGATAAGAGTGTGTAAGAATGAGTGTGTACCAATCACTCACACTTTCTCCTCCTTCATACACAGAGATGTAGGGCAGAAATGAGGAAACCTCTTTTTTTTGCACTACAACTCTCAAAATACCTCAGTCAACACAGCCAGCTGACTGCTGTAATCTGAGAGTTGTTGTCTGAAAACAGAGTTTTCCCAGTGTCCTTGGCCTCAAGGTGTTTTTTTCTCTTCTTGGTAAAGGGAATCACTGCCTAAAATGTTTAGAGAGTTCATGACAAAGAAGAGCATCCTTAATTTCTTCATTTGTCACACAGCTGAGGCAATGGGCATTCAGAAATGTTTGAGTTTCCCAATCTACTTTAATAAAACAATCAAAAAAGTTTATCTGAGGGGAGATAAACTCCAATATTCAGGACAACACAAAAAAAGGGGGGGGGCACATCAAACCAGTGGAAGATCTGTTGTTCTCTTGAGGAGTTTAAACACTGACTTCAGCATTCGGCGTGCCAGATGTCAATAAGTCTGAGCATCCTCCTTGACTGACGGAGAATCAAAGGGGGGAAAATGGGACAGAAAAGCCGGGCATCTGGCAAGTTGATTCACCAGATTCAGTACAAATGTAAGAACTACATCCAGCTGACGGAAAGCTGGGTCATGCTCCAGTGATACCTTAGTATGACACAGGAGTTTATTTATCACTGAAACTCCTCTTATAGATTTCTGTGCTCCGCTTTTGATGAAGCACTTTGGATCAGGTGGCTTCAGGGGCCAGAGGTGTCTGCAGCTCCCTTCCTGCATGTCTCATCTTTAATCGATGACTAAGGAAAAAGCGTCCCTGGCCACACACTCAGCGGTATTTACCAGCCTCGTAGTTTACACACATATGGCACAAGACAGATGGACCCTTTCCTCCAGTGTTTTCAGCAATGGCGTCTCATCAGAGACGAGATTAAAAGCAGCCTCAAATCTTTAAACAGGGATTCATGGTATTTGCGGTGAACAAGTCAGCAATTTCTGGAGGCTGGGATTAGCTCTCCCGCCACCACGTCCCCTGGTGGGAGGGGGAAGATATTTGAAGCAAGCAGTGCGGCAGCAGAGGAGCAGTGGCTAACAGCTACTTTGGCCACATTTGGGTGGAGAGATAGAAGAAATCTGTAAGGCAGCGAAGAAGCAAGAATGGGGATTTTGAACACATAACAAAATATTGGTCTTTGGGAGCATCAGAACATTTTAAAAAAATTAATCGTGTTTTTAACAAATGTCAAGTCTGTGTTCTTATGTGGCAGTAAAGAAAGCTGACAGGAAAAAAGCATTTGTTTGAAATATTGTGCTGGTGGAGAGCTCTATAGATACCCTGGAATGCTATAAAGACAAACAGGGGTCCTAGAGCAAATCAAGACAGAACTATCTCTGGAGGCAAAAATATTGAAACTGAGGCTGTCCTACCTTGAGCACATCATGAGAAGGTAGGATTCTCTGGAAAGGACCATAATACTGAGAAAGGTGGGAGGCAACAGGAAAAGAGGAGGACCAAATATGAGATGGACTGATTCTCTGAAAGTACCCACAGGCTTGAGTCTACAAGAGCTGATCAGGACTGCTGAGGACAGGACATTTTTGAGAGTGTTCATTCAGAGGGTCACCATGAGTACAAGATGACTTGACAGCACATAGCAACAACAACCCCACTTCCTAGATCCCTGCCAATTGAATCTCTTCACCATTGAGCAGGACACCTTGGCCAAAGCCTGGAACCATTACTCTTTTAGGACTACAAGTCCCAGAATCACTTAGCATGGTGGCCATACTGGCTGGGAGATCCTGGGAGTTGTAGTCCATACAAGTACGGTAAGTTTTTCAAATTATGCTCCTCCCTGTAGCCTGCATGCATTACAGCTGGATCAAAATGCTCTGGTTCCCCTTGCATACTTCCCCCCCCCATGTGTCTGAAGAGCAGCTGTCTTGTAATAAGTGTTAACAGACCATTATGAAATGAATCGCTCCACCAATGTTTTGTACAAGTCAGGTCTGCCAAATTTTCCCATCAAAAATGCTATCAGACCAAATTCTAGAGGGCCCCTCAACCTTCAGGAACAGTTTTGTCAAGGGGAAATGCCCCCCTACACAAATAGGGAGAAATGGAGCAAGAAACCCTCCCCATACATAAATAGAATTGTGCTCATGTGGAACCTAAGCAATGTTTTGAAAAGGTAACCTGTTATGTTGAAGATAGAAAAGTTACAAGTACTCCTATCTTCACTTATGAAACGGAAGAGGACAGAGAAACCTCCCGCTGAGATGAAATAAACCCTGTGCATCTTGTACTACAGATAAAGGTGATTTGATTCCATGGCACCCCATAACATGTCAGAGGGCAAGCCAGCTTCACATTTTGTGCTCTATACCACTGGTTCTTAACTTTGGGTTACTCAGGAGTTTTGGACTGCAACTCCCAGAAGCCTTCACCACCAGCTGTCCTGACTGAGGTTTCTGGGAGTTGCAGTTCAAAAGCATCCGAGTAACAAAGGTTAAGAACCACTGCTCTATACCTTCACACACAATTCAATTTACTTTTACCCTGTCTGTTTGCTACAGACAACAGAACAGTGGCCAGTGGGAAAGGTTTAGGCGCCCTTTTAACAGCAGAGGCAGATGCTACAGCTTCTAAGTGATCCATCATTAGAAGCAGAAAATCCTTAAGGGCTGATTAGGTGTGAGTGTCACCACAGAGGCTTCTCTCACCATTCAGGAGCTTGCTTTGTCTTATGACTGGTCTCCAAGATTCCTTTGAACTTTCCTTTCTCAGACATAAAAGCCTTCAGTGTTTGCCATCCTTGTGTCACTCGTAACATTGCGCAGTTCCAGGTGACGATGGTTCCTTCTGTCCCCAGTGATGCTCCTCCAAGATTTGGGTTCATGTTGGCACTCTACTTGTGCTGGAGTGCAAAGTTCATATAATGTCACCTGTTCCTTCACCAGCCACAGTAACACAGTACTAAGAACAAGAGGAGAAAGGAGGTCACATAAGTTTTAAGCCTGGCAAGCCAGACCTAGAATTAGATTACTGGGGAAATGGAGTAGAATTCAAAATTTTAGCTGCTATCACTATACAAATATATTTCCTTTATTCATTGTCAACCTGTATTGTAATGAGAACTCCACTGACCAGCATAAATGTAAAGGGTAGATGTAGTTGCCAATTCATTTGGAGACTAATTTAAGAATGAAAAAATATCTATGTTGGACGAGACAAAAGACCTGTGCAAAAGATTCTGTAACCCAGTGCCCAACCCCATGCTTGGGGCAGAGACCTTTCCTTGTTAGAGTGCACACTGATGTCAAACAAGTATCATCATCAGAATTGTGACAATTACATTTCATACAAGATATCACTCTAATTTATTTTCCTCCCCGCCAGATGCTACTGACGTGTCCATGAATTTTTATCCAACCCATCCTTCTCTACATTAATTTTGTCAACCTAAGTTGGAGAACTTGTCAATGGTAATTGACAGCTTCCATCTCAGTAACAACACCCTAGTAAATTTGAGGTTCCAGCTCTCATTTTTCAGCCTTTACATACAGCCTGCTGTTCTATAAGTGATAAAGCAGTATTTGGAATCCTTGCATGTTGTGGAGGAACACACGCACACTAATCCTGCTTAGACGATTTATAGTCTAATATTCTCCTAATAGGATTAGGTGGACAAGGAACTGAAAACATAGGATGTTTACAATTATGGGCACCTGGAAAGCAATGATGCAACTTCCTTGCTGTTCTGCTCCATCAAAGAAGTATCCTCAACCCCCACACACATTCTCTTCCTTGCAGCTCCCATATGCTTCCCAAGTTGGCTCCAGGGAGTTAGGGGAGGCTGCAGAGAATATTTAGGGGTGTGCAGAAGGCTGCAGGGAAAGAAAGGGGAAGGGAAACTCATTGAGCAAGCAGACATCCACTCCCATAATGTTCAGTTTAGCCTTGTATTATTTGAGTACAACTTTCGTCAGGAAGTGAATCACGAATAGAGTCATTCCACCAGTGATTAAAATATATTCTGTTTGTGCACCCAGTTCACGATCACACACCCCTCCAGAATTTAAAGTTATGATTTTGGACTACAGCTCCCAGATGCCCCCAGATAGCATGGCCGATAGCGTTGACTGCTGGGGGGAATATTGGCTACGAAGTCAGGAAAACTAATTTTATACCAAATTCTGCTTCAATCACACAGAGAGTTCAGACTAGGGGCTATTGCTGCAGAAGCTATTTCTTCTGGACCATGAACAGACCTCTCATGTCTGTGGGGAGGCAGATGGCATGTTTTTCAAAAGTTCCTTCTATGATAACAGAAATATCATGTGAACAAATCAGCTAAAAATGTTGCCCTGCTTACTAGGAAACTTTCAACCAGGATTGAGCTTAGTGGTGCAGTGGTTAAACTGCAGTACTGCAGCCAAAACTCTGCTCACAACCCAGGTTAAATCCCAGGTAGCCAGCTCAGGGTTCACTCAGTCCTTCTGTGGTTGGTAAATTGAGGACCCAGCTTGCTCTGTTAATTGTATATAGCATGCACAATTAACTTGGAAAATGCCCAGAGTGTGTTTTAAGTGCTATAGGGTAGTACGTAAGCAGAATGCTTTGCTTAAAAAACAAAAATGGCTTTCCTTTAAATATCTGATATACTGTATTTCTTATGTATGCCCTATCACAGCCCACCCCTGTCCTTTAGAGTAAAAATGGCATGGCCAAATCTCAGGTCAGGTCTGACCAGATGGACAGTTTCTGGCTACCAGAGCAACTTTCTTTCAATTGTGTCAGAGCATAATTCAGCAGCGCAAAAAAAAATGGTTTGAAGCACAACATCAAAAAAACTAAGATCATGGCCACTGGTCCCATCACCTCCTGGCAAATAGAAGGGGAAAATATGGAGGCAGTGACAGATTTTACTTTCTTGGGCTCCATGATCACTGCAGATGGTGACAGCAGCCACGAAATTAAAAGACGCCTGCTCTTGGGAGGAAAGCGATGACAAACCTTGAGAGCATCCTAAAAAGCAGAGACATCACCTTGCCGACAAAGGTCCGCATAGTCCAAGCTATGGTTTTTCCAGTAGTGATGTATGGAAGTGAGAGTTGGACCATAAAGAAAGCTGGCTGCCGAAGAATTGATGCTTTTGAATTGTGGTGCTGGAGAAGGCTCTTGAGAGTCCCCTGGACTGCAAGATCAAATCTATCCATTCTGAAGGAAATCAATCCTGAGTGCTCCCTGGAAGGACAGATCCTAAAGCTGAGGCTTCAATACTTTGGTCATCTCATGAGAAGAGAAATCTACCTGGAAAAGACCCTGATGTTGGGAAAGTGTGAAGGCAAGAGAAGGGGACGACAGAGGATGAGATGGCTGAACAGTGTCATCGAAGCGACCAACATGACTTTGACCAAACTCTGGGAGGCAGTGGAAGACAGGAGGGCCTGGCGTGCTCTGGTCCATGGGGTCATGAAGAGTCAGACACAATTTAACGACTAAACAACAAATAATTCAGCAGGACCAGCCTTTTGCTCTGTCACCACCACATTACCCTTGAAGACATCCCACAATGGATCAGAAGCACCATGTCTCATACTAGTTGTGCCTAGCTGGTGATCTAAGAACCATTACTGATGAGACAGCAGATGTTGGTGGACCTCAAGCACTCATCTTCTATCCGGGAATGTGAGTGCAATATAAAGGGAGCAGGTATAGGGAAATTACGTTTGTTAGATTACAATACCCAAAATCCAGAGAATATGCTTAAAAAAAGAAGGGGGGGTTCAAGAAATGTAACATACCCCATCTTTGAGGAGGAGGATGCTCTTGAACCAAAAAAAAAAAAAGATTTTTACCATTCACAGGCAGCCCTGATAGGCATTTCAGAGAAACAGTAGGGCTGCTGTAAAAAACCTTAAAACCTACCTGCCTAGTCAGAGAAAAAGAAACATCTCATCACTAAGGTAATCTACACTGGGCAATTGCCTGGGGGGGGAATCACCAGCTGATTAAGAGAAAAAAGGACTGCCTTGATAACACAACTGCATCTAGCAGTCCAACAGTTTATAATCAATGGTAGCAGTTGGTTTGAGAAGCAGGGAGAGATTTGGCAGCAAAAGGCTTTCAGGTACAAACATTACAGGCTCCTCAGGGAATAATTTCAGGAGGGAACTGGGAAACTGGGCACTGATTGCCACTGATTACCTTAGAGCTCCCCAGGTTACTTCAAGCTCCGACAACAGCATCATCAACGAAAATGTGATATTCTGTGAATTTTTCAGCTTTTTTAAAAATGTGATTGAATATGGTCCATGTTTAAGTCATAGCTCAACCTTGCAATCTATTGGCAGCAATTTCAAATATTATTATTATTATTATTATTATTATTATTTATTTATTTATTTATTTATTTAATTTATACCCCGCCTATCTGGTCAGTGAGGACCACTCTAAGACT